>NC_046155.1:45813745-45993745 GCF_011064425.1 Rattus rattus
AGAGTGCCAGGATCCAAGGAGTACACCACCATGCCCTGCTGAAGCACAAACTCTTAACTCTCGAGTCATCTCTCCAGCACCCTGTTTTCTTGTCAAGGAAACATTTTCTTCAAGACAGAAATCTGAAAGAATCGGGTTGGGGGTGTGGGGTGTGGGGAGGCCTTAGTCACTGAATCCACAGTCATAGAAGACATGAAGCTCAGAGACAGAAATAATGGTGTGTGAGTCACGGTCTTTACAGTTACCCAGACCATTATATTCCTTTTGTGTAAGCTGGTTTGAATGCCCCATTGTTCCTTCCACCCCACCCCAGTGATACACACTTTAGTGTTTTCTCAGCGTCTTGTGAAACATTTGAGAATACAACAATCTTAGTTTTGGTCAGGGAGCCTCACGAGTGGGTAAAGTAGAAGCCCTGGGAGAAATGGCCCAATAGCCAAGAACAGGAACGGGGAGCTCTTAGAGAACAGGAGAATATGGTATCACCTAAGGCAGAGAGGGAGAAAGCCTAGCCTAGGAGAGAATTTCTTTCTTTCTTTCTTTCTTTCTTTCTTTCTTTCTTTCTTTTTTTTTTCTTTTTTTACATAAAAAGGCTTTATTGGCAGGGGAACTTAATCAAACAGGCCAAATCCCATGTCGTCATCCGACTCCTCAGACTCCTCTTTCTTCTCATCTTTCTTCTCCTCGGCTGCAGCGGGGAAGGACCAGCAGCAGGAGCTGCAGAGCCAGGGGCAGCAGAAACAGCCACAACCCCACCAGCAGGCACACTGGCCAGCTTGCCAACACCCTGAGCGATGACATCCTCAATAGTCTTTCCATTCAGCTCACTGATGACCTTGTTGAGTCGTTCATCGTCCGCCTCGATGCCCACGCTGTCTAGTATTTTCTTGATGTCTTTGGCGCTGGGATTGGAGTTGCCCCCGAGGGCGGCCAGCAGATAAGAGGCAACGTAGCGCATGTCGGTTGCGGTGGACACGCGTGCTACCTCGGCGGCGTCCGGCAGCGAAAGGAAGACGCTGACGCAGTGGGCGGGGGTAAACCGCTACCCAGAAGTCCCCGGGACGCGCACCTCTTTCTTTCTTTTTTAAAGATTTATTTTATGGATGTGAGAACACTGTTGCTGTCTTCAGACACATCAGAAGAGGGCGCCAGATCTCATTACAGATGGTTGTGAGCCACCCTGTGGTTGCTGGGAATTGAACTCAGGGCCTCTGGAAGAGCAGTCAGTGCTCTTAACCCCTGAGCCATCTCTCCAGCCCCTAGGAGAGAATTTCAAGGACACTACTTGTATATCATTCCTCTTAGGTTCGAGGACTGGAGGAGTCTAGCAGGGGATTTGGCCTCCAGCGCCACAGTATTGCAGCAGCTGATGCCTGTCTCCAGCATTTGGAGGCCATGGGCCAGAGTGTAACTGTGGGGCATGAAGCTCAGTAAGAAGGAATCAAGGTCTTCCCTGCTGGGCCACTTTTCAGAGCTGGTCTTGCCAGCTCTTCCCGTCCTACCATTCTGTCGCCAAGGATGGTTAAGGAAAGACTCGAGGTGTGCTTTGAGGTGAAAGTACACTGAGCAGAGACGGAAAGGCTGGAGGAAAGCTGTAATAGATGTACAAAGGTCTGAGTACTGATTTTTGGTCCTCTTCACACAGCCAGGAGAACATCCATGGAGAGAAGTGGTGGGCATGGGAGAGGAGAAATGACCATATTCTGATCAGGACTATATTCTAGAGCAGGGGAGGGGAGGGGTAATGATTGTTAAAATCTAGAATAAAGTGTGTATATCAGTTGTTTAAATCTAAAAGAGATAAATATGTGGCTTAGGCAGGGTAAGCAGGTTGTACTTGACCTGACTGCAGCCATCTTGGATTGTAACTGATGATTGTTCTAGAAAGTTTTTCCCAATAGTTTCCCAGCACATTAAAACAGATGAGCCATTATAATGGCATGTAGAGTTTTACAACCAGACCCTGGTGCCAGCAATGTGCATGTGCATGTGCATGTGCCAGAGACTTGGTTTAGTGATAAAAGAACATTTACTCTTGAAGAGGATCCAAGTTCAACTTCTAGCACCAACATGGTGGCTCACAACTATAACTTCTGTCCCATGAGATCTGATGCCCTCTTCTGCCTTCTATGGGGAGTAGGCATGAACATGATATATACACATACATGCAGATAAAACACTCATACAGTAATAAAATAAATAGAAAAAATGTTTTTAAAGATATAGCTGGATGACGGTGGCTTATACCTTTAGTCACAGAGTTCAGGAGACAGAGGCTGGCAGATTGCTGAGTTCATGGCCAGCCTGGTCTACAAAGCAAGTTTCAGGACAGCCAGGGCTACACAGAATAACCCTGTCTCAAAAATAAGCAAAAAAACAAAAAGAAAAAAAATGAGAATCAAGAAAGAGCAGGACTGGAGAGATGGCTCAGCGGTTAAGAGCACAGACTGCCCTTCCAGGGTCCTGAGTTCAATTCCCAGCAACCACATGGTGGCTCACAACCATCTTTGATGGGTTTCAATGCCCTCTTCTGGTGTGTCTGACAGTGTACTCACATATATAAAATAAATTTTAAAAAAATTTTAAAAAAGGAGCAAAGAAAGAAAGAGCAGGGATATTCTGATCAGGATGAAGTGACTTTTGTCCTAACCAATATACATTCACACACTGGATGGGTCAGTGGGATTGGTGCTATCTTCATGTATGTAAGCCCTGGAATAAATTTCACCCTGCAAATCTTGTATCTGCTTATTTTTCTTCCATCTCAAAGCACCTTGGAACATGTCTTTATTTATTTGAACAGGCTTATCCCAGAACAGGGCATAGAAGGGTAGAGGAGGGCTTGGAGGAGAGAAAGGGGAAAACCTAGTAGAATGTAGGTGTGCTGGGTCAGTGTCCGTGGGATCCCTGAGGGCTCTCTAGCACTGGGTTGAACAGGGTCTTGTGGGCTCATTCGCTGTGACGACAACCTATTGCTATGTTGTCACAAAGTAAAAAGGGAGTGATATTCCTGCTGCACAAAAAGTCAGTAGTGCCTAACCTCTAGAATGTTCAGCTGCCGGGTGGAAACAGTCTTATGCAGCTCCTGAAACTATGTAGCCAGTGACGGTGTTGCTGATACTGATGCCTCCAGCTGCCAAGTGCTATGACTACAGGTATGTCCACAGCACAGTCACTCTATCCAACACTGAGGACTGGACCAGACACTCAGGTACGCTCAGCAAGAATTCTTCCAAACTTAGCGACACTCCTAGCCCCCTGCTTTCTTTTCTTTCTTTCTTGACAGGGTCCAGCTCTGCAGCCTTGGGTGGTCTCGCTGCCTCCAGCTTCCTACAGATGGGCGTCAGCTTGTTCAGCTCTTTCTCTCCTTGTTTGCCTATGAAATCCCGGTAAGCAACGGAGGGAGCTGTTTCAATAAAAAGGAAGGTCTCTTAGTAGAGAAGTCAAGAGGCACTCCTTGCCTTTAGCTCAGGGTAGGGAAGCTGAGCAGGTGGGCAGTGTGTCCTGTTTAATTGCTTAGAAACTGGACTGAGCTGTACAAACTTGATTTTAAAGGATAGCAAGTACAGAAGAGGAAAGACTCCCCTGGGACTCAGGAGAAGTCAGGTCTAGCCTGGTTGGTCAGGTCTAGCCTGGTTGGTCATCTGGTTGTATGAAATTTGTTGAAGACTGAGCATGGGCTGGGCATCTTTTTTTTTTTTTCTTTTTTTCGGAGCTGGGGACCGAACCCAGGGCCTTGCCCTTGCTAGGCAAGCGCTTTACCACTGAGCTAAATCCCCAACCCCTGGGTTGGGCATCTTTAACCCCAGCGCTTAGAGGCAGAGGCAGGAGGGATTTCTGTGAGTTCAAGACCAATCTGGGCAGCTAGGGCTGTTAAACAGAGAAACCTAGTAAACAAACAAACAAACAAACAAACAGTAATTCATTGACTTTCTCTGAACTTCAGGGTTTTTGATTGGTTGGTTGACTGGTTTTTGAGATGGAGTTTCTCTTTGTAACCCTGGCTGTCTTGGAACTTGCTTTGTGGACCAGGCTGGACTTGAAAGCAGAAATCCACCTGTCTCTGCCTCCCTAGTGCCGAGATTAAAGGCGTGTGCAGCTGCCACCAGCACCCAGTGGTTATTTTCGTCTTTCAGTGGAAATAACAGCATCTACTTCCCATGTATAATTTGAGGAAGAGGCATTTGGAGCAGAGCACCCATCCTGCAAGGAACATAATAGTGGGTGGCCGAGTACTTCTTTTATTTGTGTGTCCCCAGCCCTGTTTTTGATTTTAGTTTGAGATAGGGCGTACGTTGCCCAGATTGGCTTTAATTCACTCTGCATTCAGCTCAGCCTAGACTTCTGTATGGTAAGAATTACAGACTATGCCTTTAATCTCAGCACTCAGAAAGCAGAGATTAGCAGATCTTTGTGAGTTCGAGGCCAGCCTGGTCTACATAGCGAGTTCCAGAAAAGCCAGAGCTACATGGAGAAACCCTGTCTTATAAAACAAAACAACAACAGCAAAAGGAATTTCAGAAAGGCACAACCAGGCACGACTTCCTCCTCTAATTCTTATCACTGCAACTACAAAGAGGTTGGGCTGCGTGGGTTGTGGGTTGATGTCCAAGTGCCTGTGTCTAACATCTCCTGCCCTAGCTCCCAATTCCTCTGATTTCTCATGCCCACAGTTCAAGCAGGGCTTCGCGCTCGCAGGGCTCACAATCCAGCCGTAGGGTAGTCCCTGCTAAATTCTCATCTTCTGAAATTAGGATCAGGGAAGGGGAGGGGAGACTCCCCAAGAGAAACTTGATTTGAGCTGAAATGACATTTTCGTGGAGGTAAAAGAAAGGAGATCTGGAATCTAGGCAACCTGCCCCTGCTGGCTGATGCCCGTTTTCTTTTGGGTCCCTCAGGGAAAGAGCCCATGACAAACATGGCAGCGACAGCCTCAGGCGCGGTCACCTGCCTAAGCTATCGGGAGAGCCATGCGGAACCAATAGCGGGAAGGGGCGGGGGGAGAGACGGGGAAGCCCTGGGCTGCTAGCGCGCAGGCGCAGTGGCTGGCACCTGGCTCCCCCGCAGCCGCGGAATAAGCAATCGTCTGCCAGGATTGCGGTGAGCTGCTGGCCCGCGGCCCGGGACCTCTTTGGTCCCGGAGGAGCCGGCGGGACCCGGGGCCCGATCTGATACAGAGGACCAGGCCGAGGGTGGGGCGGGAATGTGTGTTGGTGTTTGAGTCATTGGGACAGTTTGCGCGGTTCCTTGAGGTGTCAGATTATCGATTGGAAAATTCTGGGGTCAGGAGGAATTGGGACCAAGAGGCAAGCGTAGAATCCCCGCAGAAGGGCTCTGTTGGGGTAAGGAAAGGGGATGCACTGTCCAGGTTGCCCCCTGAAGAATCTGAGTTCGTGGATGCAATGGTTCAGGCCAGGATTCACTCACTGACCTAGTGGCCCTTAACCCTGGTGGCGCAGTAGAACCACTGGGGAAGCTTTAAAAGATTCTGTTGAGCATCACCTCCAGAGATCCCAATTTTAGTGGTCTGAGTGAGGTCCGAGCCTAGTGTTCTAGAATAGCTAGCTCTTCAGGTGATTTTAATGTGCAAGCGAAATGAAAACCACTACACGTTTCTGAGTAGAAAGCTCCTGAGTTGATAACCAGTTCCTCAGGGACTTAGAAGTGGCCTGCGATTCTGAGGTGAGTCCACTTTCGTGCCTCCAGAAAATCCTGTGAAAGACCAAGAAAATCCCTCTCGCAATGGGTGAAAAGCCCCAATTTTCCATCCGAGGGTAAACCTGTTAACTTGGGGTAGGGAGTAGGGCTCCTCCAACAGCTCTCCTGCAGCTTCATCATGCTCTGGAGAGACTCAACGGGGTGTGATGAAGTAGAGCAAACAGTCCAGTCAGCTGCTTGCTGAGAAAAGGACACACCTAGTATTTGCTTTGTTATTATGACTAGAAATTCCACCCGCTCATTTGATACCCCCGGGATAGGCAGGAAACAGATTTGCTTTTCCACAGATGTGGGAATGTAAGCTTTTTGGCTACTTGAGGATAACGTTCAGCCTTGACCCAGGCACTGCTGATACAAATGACTTAGCAGTGTTCCCTCCTGTGGGCTCTACAGGATCCCTCCTCCCGAGTCTTCCTTCCAGGCCCAGCCTGACACTTCTTGGTTTCCTCCCCAAACTGTGCTCACAGTCTGTTGCTGCGGTTGGCCAGTCTTTCCTGTTATTAATCTCCCAGAAACCTTGGAGGGTGAACTGCTAGGGAGAGATCTTTAAGTAGCCCCGGAGCGCTCCTCAACGGAGAAATGCTTATCTCCTACCCTCAACTGGTAGATTTATTTATTATACACAAGTACTCTGTTGCTGTCTTCAGGCACACCAGAAGAGGGCATCAGATCTCATTACAGATGGTTGTGAGCCACCATGTGGTTGCTAGGATTTGAACTCGGAACCTCTGGAAGAGTAGTCAGTGCTCTTAACCACTGAGCCATCTCTCCAGCCCATCTTGATAGAATCTTGTTGGAGGCTTACAAACCCCCATTTTAGTCTGGCCCCTTTTACTGCCTGGGCCACATTCTGCCCATATTGTTTTCTTCATCCTTGGTGACAGTGTTATAAATGTTACTGCTGGCTTTTACCAATACTCTCCTCTGTACATCCTGTGACTGTCCTCTGTAAGGCAGAGGACACCCACATTGGCCTCTTTGAGACAATGGACTCAGCAGGTGTTAATTGAGCAGAGCTTGGGAGAGGGATCTGCAGCAGGACTGGCCCTGCCTTGCTCCTAAGGAGCTTGTGAGCCGGTGGGAAAGAAGGAAAGCATTTGTTCTCTGGATACAGAGGGACCCAAGAAGGTAGACAATACCTGCCTGGGTGAACCTGGAGGGTATGAGGACCCTGGGCTTTGAGGGAGCAAGACTTGATACGATCATGGAAGTGGGTGTGCGGTGAAGTGAGAAGGGCTGAGGTTTGTAGCAGAACCGATTTTGAACCTTGGTTCCAGCACCTCATAGCTTGCGACTGTGCGCCATGTAGATGGGAATAGTCATTGCACTGTGAAGGGCTCACATCCCTGGGTGTGGAAGCCACGCCTGTCCTAAAGGTCTCACAGCCAGCACACATCACATCCAGGGCTTCCGGATGGAAGGCAGCACATGAGCCGAATGCAGAGGTGGCATTTAAAACAGAATTTGGGGGATGACACATGGGAAGGTCTGGGATGTCACAAGCAGTGAGAGGCGTCCATGTTGAATGCTTAGCCGGGTGTGGTGGCATACACCTGGCCTTCCAGCACTGGGGAGGCAGGAGGATTGCCATAGTTTGAGGCCAGCTGGCCCTTGTCACAAAGATTTATATATTAGTCAGAGGGGTCCCTAACTGATTTTTTAAAAAAAATGTTTATTTTTGGTGTATGTCATGTGTGCGTGCATGTGTCCATACATGTTTGCGTTTAAGGACACGCATGCACAAGCGACAGTGAGTGTGTAGAAGGCAGAGGACAACCTCAGGTGTTGGTCCTCGCCTTCTAGTCTTTGAAAACGACTTTTTAAACATTTTAAAAGGATTTATTTACTTATTATATATAAGTCCACTGTAGCTGTCTTCAGACACCAGAAGAGGGCATCGGATCTCATTACAGATGGTTGTGAGCCACCATGTGGTTGCTGGGATTTGAACTCAGGACCTCTGGAAGAGCAGTCAGTGCTCTTAACCACTGAGCCATCTCTTCATCCCTCCCCCCCTTTTTTTAACCTTTCATTTGTATATGGGTTCCATGGATCCCGCGTACATCTTAGGGCTTGCATAGCAAGTGTTTTTACACTCTAAGCCATATCCCCAACTCCCAGCCAATTTTTAAAGGTCATGAAACTCAGTAAGAGCTATTGTTTATGGAGAGTCCTGTATGTCCTGGGCCCTGTGCTTGGTGCTTGGTTAAATTTCCACTGGCGCAGGGAAAGGAAGTAGCTGGCCCAAGGCCAACCCCTCGGAGGTTCCCAGGACCGCCTCCAGCGCTTGTGCAAGGTGAAGTGTGTACAGGAGCGGGCAGCTCGGTTGCAGGTTACAGCTTATGCAAAGAGGACAGTGTGGGCTCCGTGGATTCCTTGGCGAGGCTTCTGTTCTCGTGTGAAGTGGGTTGAGAGTAGGAAGGGCGAGGAGGAAGGCTGTTTGCTGCTGGAGTAGGACGTGGAGACACACAGTCTGGCAAGCACCATCACACCCTCCTCCTCCAGCAAATCCAGTGCTGGCTCGCCTGTATGGAGAGCCTCTACCTGAGATCTGGGATAGGGACTTATCTATGGAGTTCATCCTCAGTGTTCGTAGGCTTCCTCTCTGCTCTTCCTCTGTCCCAAGTTTTTCCTCCACTTCTTTTACTTCAGAAAGGGGCCTGGATATCCCACCAGCCCTGAAACAATCTTTAAGAGAAAGCTGGTCTTGGGATAGAGACAGGCAGATTTCTGTGAGTTCCAGGCCATCCTGGTCTAAAGTAACAGGTCGCATAGTGAGAGCCGTCTCGAGAAGGACAAAGCTGGTTTGTAAGCACCTGCCTTGTGCCTAGCATGGTGCGCTGGGTTTCCTGAGTGTTAGTTTAGTGCTTGCTATGTTCTTGTACAGACTGCCTTTATTCCCCTGTCTTGCAGGCTCAGTAAATGACTAGATCAAGATGCACCTGTGGGAGGAAGCAGTGATTTGAACCCTTCCCTTTTCTAATGGCAAAAGCCATTTAATACCACCCTTCAAGGGCTTCTAACTTCTCCTCAGCATGGGTTTGGGAAGCCAACACATGGAGACGAGGTTCACCTTCTTGGGTGATAAGGGCCAGTCACCAAGGAGTGGCTTTGATAAAGGCTATGGATTTGAACAGAGGAACTCTGAGGGTAGTGGGGTGACTGTCTTCGCTACTTTCTTGTCACTGTGCAGAGACACCATGACTAAGACAACACTTATAAAGAAAGCATTTAACTTGGACTTACAGTTTTAGATGGTTAGTCCATTATCATCATGGCAGGGAGCATGGCGGCGTGCAGGCAGGCATTGGAGCAATAGCTGAGACCTGCATCCTGGTCCACAGGCAGACAGACAGAGAGAGAGAGAGAGAGAGAGAGAGAGAGAGAGAGAGAGAGAGAGAGAGAGAGACAGAGAGAGAGAGAGACAGAGAGAGAGAGAGACAAGAGACAAAGAGAGACAGAGACAGACCGAGAGACCATGGACTTGGCAAGGGCTTTTGAAACATCTGAGCCAAACCCCAGTGACACTCTGCCTCCAACAAGTCACACTTGCTGATCCTTTTAAACCTTTTAAACAGTTCTACTCCCCGTTAGCTGAGCATTCAAATATATGAGTCTATGGGGACCATTATTATTCAAACCACCACTGAAGTGGAAACTTACGCCTTCTTTGTAAAGTCGGTTAGATGGTGTTTTGCTGAGGCAAACACGTATAGGAACATTTAGCTGCAGTGGGCACAGGTGTGAAAGGCTAAGGCAGACACTTGAAGGAATGTTTCGCTGACACAGGTGAAAGGATGTTGTGCTGAAGCAAGCACGTGAAAGGACACGCGACGTGGGATGCTTTGCTAACAAATTGTACAAGGTGTATTGGTCCACCTTACATCGTGCAGTTCAGCTGCATTTGTCAAGATTCCACAGAGAGAAACGCGCCAACAAACGTCTGGTGGCGTGCTGCAGTTTCTTGCCGCTTGGGCTGATTGGCAGAGTGATGTCAGCTGAGACAGATGCGTGTGCCGAGGCGAGACCCATGGAGGACGTGTGATGTTTGGAGGGTATATCTAAACCCTCCTGCTTTAGCTGCCTGAGTATCTGGAATTACAGGCTTATGCCAGCAGTCCCTACAGAGAGTGAGAAGTCTGGACTCTAGGCTAGCTCTTGGAATGGCAGGCGCAGACTAGAATGATTCTGTTCATGGAAAGAACCAGCAAGCACAAAAGCCTTGTCAGAGGAAAGGGAGGCTGGGCTGGGAGTGGCCACATTGTAGAGACCTGCAGGCATGGTGGGAGGCAGGGAGCTGGGTCTTGGGAAGGATAGCTCTTGAAGGCTTTGTTCTTTTTGTTGGACTAGGGCAGAGGGCAAACAGGATATGACTGATGGGGGGAGTTTGCAACCTCTGACCACGCAGCCTCGGGAAGAAGTCAGAGGATCTCTGGGAGTCACCCTCAGTGTCACTAGGCTACCATAACAGATGACACAAACTAATGGCTTAAAGCAACTGAATATTTGCTCATGGTTAGAGGGTAAAAGTCCACATTTAAGGCCTGAGCAGAGTCCTGTTTCCTCTGGAAGCTCTGGGGAAGAGTCCTTCCTTCTCTGTCTAGCGTTTGGAAGTCCACTGGTGATGTCAGCACTCCTTGGCTTGTGGCTGTGTTATAGCAGCTTCAGACTTCATCCTCACATGGCCATCCTGCTTGACTTGATGTCTTAGTGTGGGTTACTGTTACTATTAGTTTTGGGTTACTTTTGCTCTGATGAAACATTGCTGTGATGAAATACCATGGCTGAAAAAGCAAGTTGGGGAGGAAAAGGTTTAGTGGGCGTACACTTGCACATCCATAGTCCATCGCTTGAAGGAAGTCAGGACAGGAACTGAAACAGAGAGAGAACCAGGAGACAAGAACTGAGGCAGAGCCGATGAGGGGTGCTGCTTACAGCCTGGGCCCTGGTCTACTTGGTGTGCCAGGCTAGCCAAGTTACATAGTGAGTCCTAATCTCAAAACTAAGAGAGAAAAAGGACAAGATACGATCATACACTGATTCTGGGCGCCTCCCCCAGGGCGTATGTGTAGAGGTGTGCTTGTCAGCAGCATGTATAAGCAGCAGTCATACAGAGAGACTTAAGAACAAACACTATGGGCTGGAGAGACGGCTCAGTGATTAAGAGCACTGACTGCTCTTCCAGAGGTCCTGAGTTCAAATCCCAGCAACCACATGGTGGCTCACAACCTTCTGTAATAAGATCTGATGCCCTCTTCTGGTGTGTCTGAAGACAGCTACAGTGTACTTATATATAATAAATGAATAAATCTTTAAAAAAAAAAAAAAAGAACAAACACTATGAGAGTGTATAGAAGCTGGGGGTGTAGCTCAGTGGTGGAGCCCTAGTCTAGCATCTACAAGGCCCGGGCAAAGAGGTGGGAGATGAGAACCCATGAGTAAGACCCTACTTGGGCACAGCATCTGTGCATTTGAAACCAAATTAAGATGGAGTCATATTGAACTGGTGTGGCCAGTCCCTTAGTAAAATGAAAACTGATTATCAAGTGTGCTTGCTAGCTAGTTTTATGTCAACTTGACACCAGCTAGAGTTATCTGAAAGGATGGAAGCTAAATTGAGAAACGCCTCAAAAAAGATGGCTCTGGGGTTGGGGATTTGGCTCAGTGGTAGAGCGCTTGCCTAGGCGCAAGGCCCTGTTCGGTTCCCAGCTCGAAAAAAGAATAGAAAAAAAAAAAAAAAAGATGGCTCTAAGGCATTTTCTTTTTTTCTTTTCTTTAAAAGGTATATTTATTTATTTCATGTATGTGAGTACACTGTTGCTCTCTTCAGACACCAGAAGAGGGCATCGGATCCCACCTCAGATGGTTGTGAGCCACCATGTGGTTGCTGGGAATTGAACTCAGGACCTCTGGAAGAGCAGTCAGTGCTCTTAACCCCTGAGCCATCTCTCCAGCCCCTATAAAGCATTTTCTTCATTAGTGATTGATGGGGGGTGGTGCAGTCTCTTGTGGGTGGTGCCATCCCTGGTCTGGTGGTCCTGGGTCTTATAAGAAAGCAGGCTGAGCAAACCATGAGGAGCGTGGGACTTACTGTGTAGACCACGCTGACACGGGACTCGAAGATTGGCCTGCTCTGCTTCCTAAGTGCTGGGATCAAAAGCATACACCGCCACAGCCAGTCGTTTCTTGTTCTTTTGTTGCACGGTTGTTGTTTTGAACAGGGTCTCAATATGTAGCCCTGGCTGTCCTGGGACTCACTGTGTAGACCAGGCTGGCCTTGAGCTCATAGAGGTCTACCAGCCGTGGCCTCTACGTGCTGGGGTCAAAGGTGTGTACCACCATGCCTAGTCTCGCATTTTGCTCTTACAGAGTAGACTTCTCACAGACTTTTCCCGTCTTCCCCAGTGGTGTACATCAATCTGATTTTGGAGGTCAATTAGAAAGGCTTTAGCATCAGATAAACCTGGATTCAAGGAAGGGAAACATTTATATGATTTGATGAGAAACCAGGGAATATATGAAGTCTGGATTCAAATCTATTGCTTTTTTTGCTATGTGACATTGGCTGAGGTCCTCAGTATTTTTAAATCTGAGTTGTTCTATAAGATCCTAACAGTGCTTCCTAGGGATTTTGTAAAGCTAATAATCATACCAATGTGCACTGATTTGACACCTCTCTCAGTAGGGTTTCAGCAGGTAACCAAGGCCAGCCTGAACTGTGCAGCCCAGGCTGACATGGTCTTACTATCTTGGCCTCCCTGGTGCTGGGATTAGAGGTGTGTGTCCTCGTGCCTGGCTCACAGAGCATTTTCTAATGGGCTTTTCCCAAATTTATCTGGTCTTTCACATAATGATTCCCTTTGGCCTGTTTTAAGAAACCAAGGTTAATCTTATCGGTGCTGCCTACCCTGTAAGCACACGGTGCCCAAAGCCATGAGGTCACAGTTAGGTCATTTAGGTTGGACAGCAGGCTAAGTATCCAGTCTGAGGAGGTATCCCGGCCCAGTACTTGGATGCCTGCCCTCTCTTCCCATCTCTGTTTCCCCCAGCGTTTCCAGAGTATCTCCCTTGGATGTTCCTGTCGTACTTCACTGGTAATTCACCGGCTTCGTCTCTTCACAAAGGAAGTGAGTTTAGGAAATGATTATTTTTCACCGTCAGGGGTCAAATGTAGGAGCTAGACTAGAAGGCAGTGACAGAGCTTCAGACCCCAGCCAGGAGTGAGTTATTTGTTTTATGGGGTGTTGAGGGTCCCAGAGTTAGATTGAGAGAGTTAGCTCTCACCCTCACTGCTCACTGACTTCTTCTTCCCCAGAGACGAGGATGGTCGGACTGGCAATGGGGCTGAGGCACCATCTGCAGCCATGGGGCTAGACTGGCCCCCAGCCTGGCTGTTGGGCCTGCCCACAGCCGTGGTGTATGGCTCCTTGGCTTTCTTCACCACCATTCTGCATAATGTGTTTCTGCTGTACTACGTGGACACCTTTGTCTCGGTGTATAAGATCAACAAAGTGTCCTTCTGGGTTGGAGAGGTAGGACGAACATGGGGCAGCTAGCACAGGTGGGAGACTGGGCTTGGGGTTTCCAGGCAGACAGAAGGTGCTGGGTCCTGTCCCAGTGTTAGGCTCTTGGGGCAGGCTGCGCGGTTTAGCAAGACTCAGCCAGGAAAGCCGGTAGGGTCCTAAGGACTCTTCCTGAGGATTCTAGAAGCACTTCCTGGCCACTGCCTTAGCTCCCCACTATATGTTCACATATAATATACCCATATGCATCAGTCAGCTGGATACACACTTACCAGCTGCCTTGGGTCGCTGGAGTTCGACGTGCGTACCAGCCACGAGAGGGGGTTTGGCAGAGGAGCATGAACAAAAAGCTTGCTGGCAGGAAGCAAGTGCCTTCTTTGGGGAGGGTGCATGGACTGGAGCTTGGGAGTCCTGTACACCCCACCTGCCCACCTCTCTCTCTTCTTGCAGACTGTATTTCTCCTCTGGAATAGCTTCAATGACCCCCTCTTCGGTTGGCTCAGTGACCGCCGGTTCCTCAGCTCCCAGCCCCGGTGTGTCTTAGGGAATGGTATACATCACTGCCCTAACTGCCCTAGTCCTGTTCTGATGATCCCCAAATGAAGGATCATATATGGGGGGTGAGGGGGATGCCGGTTGTGGTCTGGGCATGGCCCAACCAGGGGAAGGGGTTGACCCTAGTGTGACAGGGGGGGCTCCTCACGGGTCTACCACATATTTCCCCTGTTTCTTAGGCATTCCCTCTCTTTCCCTGTTTGGGTCCCTTTCTACCCCCAGCCCCAAGAATCAGTATCCCATAGCCCTTTAGTCATGGTAACGCAGTGAGGCTGAGGAGAGGGCCTGTGACTGGGTAAGCTGTGCTTCTGAAGGCTCTGATCAGGGGCTGGAAACTCAGGGTATATCTAAGTGTGAATTCCTCCATTTCTTTTGGGCCCAGCCAGGGGAACTAGGGCCTGCTCTGGCTTAAAGGTTACCTCCTAACTCCTTCCTCTTCCTGACAGGTCAGGAGCAGGGCTCTCCTCCAGAGATGTGGTGCTGACCCGGGTCCGGGCTCTGGGTTGGCATGGGCCACTGCTGGCACTGTCCTTCCTGGCATTCTGGGTGCCCTGGGCCCCTGCTGGCTTACAGTTCTTACTGTGCCTGTGCCTTTATGATGGCTTCCTGACACTCGTGGACCTCCACCATCATGCCTTGCTGGCCGACCTGGCGCTCTCGGCCCATGACCGCACCCACCTCAACTTTTACTGCTCCCTCTTCAGTGCAGCCGGCGCCATGTCTGTCTTTGCCTCCTACGCCTTTTGGAACAAGGAGGACTTCTCCTCCTTCCGTGCCTTCTGTGTGGTACTAGCTGCTGGCTCTGGGCTGGGCTTTTTGGGGGCCACACAATTGTTGAAGCGGCGGATTGAGGCGACCAGAAAGGACAGGGGTTGCCCGGGTCTGGTCATGGATGGTGGGTAAGTGACACTGGCCTTGGCTCCCCACGGTCGGAACTTGGTTTTAATGCCCCTCCTGGCTTACTCTGGTGGAACCCCACGTCGTCCCTTCCTCTCTGTCCACAGCGTGTGTGAAGAGGAGCCGTTGGTGGGTGGTGAGGAAGCAGGCAGCATTACCTTGGGTCAGTATCTCCGGCAACTGGCACGCCACCAAAACTTCCTGTGGTTCGTGGGCATGGACCTGGTACAGGTATGGGGAATCACTCCTCACCCCTCCTTCAAGGGTACTCAAGAGCTGGAAGTGTGGGAAGTCAGGAGACCTAGGTTCTAGGAGCACTTTCTGTGTTCCATACTCCCTTGTGTCATTGCTGCCCGCCCCGCCCCGCCCCGCCCCCCCACTCTCCCCGCCCCTCCACTCTTCCCACCCCCACCCCCATGCCCCTCCAACCCCCACTCCGTTCCCACAGTGCCTAGAACTGTAGAATCCAGGGCCTTGTATATTATTAGGGAATCACCCTACAACTGAGCTAGAGCCACACCCCTGCCTCTCACTGTGAGCTTAGGTAGGTTTCGGCCTCCAAGGTCAGGCCTGTCTTCACCCATAAGACTGAAGAATCTTTTTTTTTTTTTTATATCTTCTTTCATGTGTATGGGTATTTTGCCTGAATGTCTGTCTGTGTACAAGTTTGTGCCTGGTACCCAGGGAGGCTGAAAGAGGCTGTGAGATCCCCCGGAACTAGAGTTAAGGTTGTGAGCCACCATGAGAGTTCAGGGAACTGATCCTGGGGCCTTTGGAAGAGCAGCCAGTGCTCCTAATCACTGAGCCATCTCTCCACCCCCGAAACAATCTTTTTTCTTTTTTTCTTTTTCTTTTTTAACGTTAAGAGCCACATTTAAAACATAGGTAGGGTTGGGGATTTAGCTCAGTGGTAGAGTGCTTGCCTAGCAAGCGCAAGGCTCTGGGTTCGATCCCCAGCTCCGAAAAAAAAAAAGAAAGGAAAACATAGGTATATAAGTTAGCCAGACGTAAATTTATTTATTTATTTATTTATTTATTTATTTATTTATTTATTTATTATAAGTACACTGTAGCTGTCTTCACCAGGAGAGAGCATCAGATCCCATTACAGATGGTTGCGATCCATCATGTGGTTGCTGGGATTTGAACTCAGGACCTCTGGAAGAGCAGTCAGTGCTCTTAACCACTGAGCCATCATCTCTCCAGCCTTAGCCAGACTTGAAAATAAATTATGTTTATACCGTGAAAATTTAAAAATTGTTCTATTTGCTAATTTTACCATGCCTTCAACCTAAAATTCCATAGGCCAAAAGGGATAGTCATTTAGGTTTGTTAGGGCATATTCCATGTTTGGTGGCATGGGCCAGTGTTCATTCACTCTTGCTCTGAGGACCAGGGCTACTGCTCCCCTGCTGGTCTGTGTGGTCTGTGAACTGTCCTCTCCCCCCTCTCCCCAACCCCCCCTTGCAGGTGTTTCACTGCCACTTCAACAGTAACTTCTTCCCCCTCTTCCTGGAGCACTTGCTGTCGGACCACATCTCTCTCTCCACTGGCTCCTGCCTGTTGGGTGAGTAGTGCCCCTGGCCAGCAGCTCTCACGTGCTGTCCCCAGGTCTGTTCTCCTTGGGTGGAGGTTAGTGGGCCTCACTTCAGTCAGGAGTGATGGTGACACCAAGAGGCAGGGTGACAAAGTGCAACGCCAGGCGGTTGCGCTGTTCTCTGAGTGGACGCTGTGTTTTTGAATCTTTCTGAGCCACTCAATTTTTCCTTTGAGACAGTGTTTCTTTGTGTAGTCTTGACTGTTGTGGATTTTGCTCTACAAACCATGCCTCAGACTCACAGAGATCGGCCTCCCTCTGCCTGCTGAGTGCTGGAATTAAAGTGTATGCACCACAGCCCAGCTTCTTTTTTTTTTGTTTCCCACCACTCTCAGTTGTCGGTGCAGGGTAACAATGACACAGCAGCCCTGTCTCCACATGTTCCACATCTGTGGGTTCAGCCAACCATGGACCTGGAGTGTTAGGAGAAAAGTCTGTGACTCCATTAAACACGCAGAGTCTTTATTTCACGTGTTTATCATCTGCCGGTTTGTGTGGAGAGAGCGTGGATGCATGCACGCCGGGGTGCACATCTGGAGGTCAAAGAACAACTTTCAGGAAATGGTTCTTTCCTTCCACCATGTGGGACCCAGGGATTAAGCTCAGGTCGTCTGGCTTGGTGGCAAGCTCATAACCTTTTGGGCCACTCACTGACCCCGAAGCCCTTTTCTTTCCTGTGCTCGTCTCCTAATTGACACAGTATGACAGCTCTTTGCATAGCATTTACATGGTACTGAATATTATAATCAAGACATCGCTTACGCCGGGCTTGATGACACACACCTGTAATCTCAGCATTACCGAAACTGAGGCAGGAATGAGGAGCGTTTGATGCCCTCCTGGGTCTAATAAACAAACAAACAGTATCAACAATAAAAGAAAAGCCCTCAAACTGCAAATAATTTTTTTTTTTTCCGGAGCTGGGGACCGAACCCAGGGCCTTGCGCTTCCTAGGCAAGCGCTGTACCACTGAGCTAAATCCCCAACCCGCAAATAATTTTTTAAAGGAACAACAAAAAAAGATAATTTAAAGTCTGTGGTGGGGAGGTTGAGGACGTAGTGCAGTTGGTAGAGCCTGGATAGTCCTGCCTGGCTGGACCCCAGCACCACATGAACATGGCTGGTGGTTCACATCTATAACTGACGAACTTGGGAGGTGTGGTTAGGACCAGAAATTCAAGTGTAGCCTAGGCTATATAGCAAGTTTGAGGCTAGCCCTGAATATATTAACATTTTTATTTTAATAAGAGGTGGAACATGGCAATGTTGATCTTTAGTCCCAGCACCCAGAAGAAAGAAGCAGGCCGATTTCTATAAGTTTGAGTCCAGCCTGGTGTACATTATGAGTTTCAAGCCAGCCAGGGCTACAGACTGAGATCCTGTTTTAAAACAAAAACAAAATAAAACAAAATAGGCTGAGTGTCATTACGTGTTCTTAATCCCAGCACTGGGAGGCAAAGGAGGTGCATTTCTGTGAGTTTGAGGGTAGCCTGGTCTACAGAGTGAGTTCCAGGATAGCCAGGGCTACATAGAGAGAAACCCTGTCTCAAACAAACAAACAAACAAACAAACAAATGAGTTTAAGGCCGTGTAGAGCTACATGACACTAAATTGAAAAACAAATAAAAGTATATGGGAGTATGTATACAGACCCTATGCAGATATGATTTCATTCTATATCAAGGTCTTGAAAAATCCATGGACTTTGCTATCCATGAGGGCTACTGGAGTGTTGACTCCATGATCCCAAGGGACTAAATACCTACCCTGAAGGACTTGTGGAAATTACTTCGTAAAGCAAACTGGAGAGATGACTCAGTGGTTAGGAACCCTGGCTGCTCTTCCAGAGGACCCGGGTTTGATTTGCATTTACCTACATGGCCGCCCAGAGCTGTCTGTAACTCCAGTTCTAAGGGATCTAGTGCCCTCTTCTGGCCTCTGCACAGATATACATGCACACATAAAATAAAAATTAAGGTATGATAATCAAGTGCAAAAAGTACAGACATTGTCGGTTTGCCAGGAATGCAAATGGTGATTCCGATTATTACAACGTCAGTTGCCGACCGCCGTTGAGGCTGTGGCATTGCTCCTGAAGAAGTGGGGCCCTCTTCCCTCCCCAGGCATCTCCTATGTTGCTCCTCATCTCAACAACCTGTACTTCCTGCCCCTGTGCCGGCGCTGGGGTGTCTATGCGGTGGTGCGGGGGCTTCTCCTGCTCAAGCTGAGCCTAAGCCTCCTCATGCTGCTGGCTGGCCCAGACCACCCTGGCCTGCTTTGCTTCTTCATTGCCAGGTATGCCCCCCTACCCTTGCCCCCACACCTCCGTGTCCACTCGTTTTTACTCTCGCTTCTTTCTCGCTCTGGGCAGCAACCGTGTCTTCACCGAGGGTACCTGCAAGCTGCTGACCCTCGTGGTCACTGACCTGGTGGATGAGGACCTGGTGCTGAACCATCGGAAGCAGGCAGCCTCGGCGCTCCTCTTTGGCATGGTCGCCCTGGTGACCAAACCCGGCCAGACCTTTGCCCCACTGCTGGGCACCTGGCTGCTCTGCTTCTACACAGGTGAGGCTTGTGGTGCACAGGTTGCTTGTACCAGCTCTGGGTCTAGTGACGGGGACAGAAGAACTGTGCCTAGGCTTGTGCTGCCTTGGGATGCTAAGCCTTGCTGGCCCACCCCTTCGTAAGTGAAATGATTCATTCAACAAATCAGCGTAGACCTGTGTAGGCTGGGCCCTGTGGTGTAAGGGAAGTGGCGTGGTAAGGCTTGTGAAATCTTAGCTGTCTTGGAGCTTAGATTCTAGATGGGCGTTGGTGGTGCACACCTTGAATCCTAGCACTCAGAAGGCAGAGGCAGACAGATCTGTGAGTCTGAGGCCAGCCTGGTACAGAGTGAATTCCAGTATAGCCAGGGCTACATAGAGAAACCCTGTCTTAGGAGAAGAATTTTTAGACAGGGGGAGGGGTAGATAGGGCGACATATGGACGCTGTTTGGAGAATCAGAGACTGGGACGAGATGTGTCTGATCGGTGTTTAGAAGAAGTATTGTTTGCTCAGGCTGCCCTGAGCAGTGTGTACAAATCAGTGTGGTCAGTAGCTTGGAGATGTTAGGGACACTGTGACAGAGGCTGTGGAAGCTTGGACTAGGGAGGGGGCAGGTGGGTGCATTGGGAACTGAGGTGACACGTAAGCATGGGTGTCAGGACGTGACAGCTGAGGACTGAGAGACATGAGATGTGGTGGTGTCTCTCTGAGAGAGGAAGGAGGTGAGAAAAGGGTTCAAGGCCAGCCTGGTCTACAGAGATAAGTCCCAGGCCAGCCAGGGCTACACAGAGAAACCCTGACTCAAAAAGCAAATGAGACTGGAGAGATGGCTCAGTGGTTAAGAGCCCTGGCTGCTCTCCCAGAGGTCCTGAGTTCAATTCCCAGAGCCCACATGGCGGCTCACAACTGTTGGTAACTCCAGTTCCAGGGGACCTAACAACCTCAATCCTATGCACATAAAATTAAAGATTAAAGGAGAGAGAGAGAGAGAAAAAAGCAAACCAAACAAACATAAAAAGGGATGTTCTAGGAGTTGGCAAGATGGAAGAGACCTGTAATTCTGACTCTAGGAGACGGAGGCAGGAGAATGAGGAGCTCAAGGTTACCCTCAGCCACATAGCGACCGAGGACAACCTAGGGTTCATGGTGCTGTCTCAGCAAATGTGCTGGGATGTAGCGTAGCTGGAAGAGCACTTGCCAAGTGTGTATGAAGCTGTGAGTTTAGCTCTGGAACCGTGCAACTAGCTGTGGTGGTGATAGACACCTGCGATCCCAGCAGGAAGTGGAGGCAGCAGATCAGACGGCTGATGTCATCCTTGAGTACATGAGGAGTTTAGAGCTAATTTGACCTATGTACCCTGACGGGAGGAAGAGGAGCAGGAAGGAGGGGAAGCAGCAGCAGCAGCAGCAGTCAGATGTGGTGGTACATGCCTTTAATTCCAGAACTTGGGAGGCAGAGTCAGGAAGTGAATTCTGTGAATTTGAGGCCAATTCGGTCTATATAGTAAGTTCCAGGACAGCCAGGATTACTAGAGAGACTGTGTCTCAAAAAAATGCTTTTCAATAAAATGTAGACGATAGATTTGTGGTTAGGAATTGTGGCATGTATTTATGACAGCTACTTGCTAAGCCAACAGTGACAGTTCAAAAAGAAGTTTTTGTTTTGTTTTGTTTTTGTATTTTGAGATAGGGCTTCTGTGTATAGACCTGGCTGTCCTGGAACTCACTCTGTAGACCAGGCTGGCCTCAAACTCATAGAGATCCACCTGCCTCTGCCTCCTGAGTGCTGGCGTGCACCACCATACCTGGCCTGTCTAAATTTTAGTTGTTTAGGATACCTGTACTGGTTGGGGTGTCCTTCTGTGGGCGTTGGAGGCTGCTGGGCTGACTCTGCTCTTGTGTGCTCTTGCCCTAGGTCATGACCTTTTTCAGCAGCCCCCAGTGACTTCTGTGGGGAGTGTGCAGCCATGGCCAGAGCCGCCAGCCCCAGCCCCAGTGCAGGCTCCCACACTGCGCCAAGGCTGCTTCTACCTGCTGGTCCTCGTCCCCATCATCTGTGCACTGCTGCAGCTCTTCACCTGGTCCCAGTTCACACTGCATGGGAGACGCCTACGTATGGTCAAGGCCCAGCGTCAGAACCTAGCCCAGATCCATACCCTGAACATTAAGATGGTGTGAGACGTCTGGCAGGGCCACTGTGCTGAGATCATTCATTGCCCTAGTCCCAGCAGTAGCCTCTCTTGCCAGCTAGCATCCTGCTTCCTCACCACCTCTGGGTTTAGCCCAGAGAACAGATGATGTCGGGGAGCTCTTAGGGTAGAACCAGGAGCATCACCAAGGTCTGCCCTTCTTCAGTCACATGACTCAGCTTCTGCAAGGGCTGGGCGTATGTGCTCAGGGACCTGCGGCTCCTGTAGGGCAGGAAGAAAGGAGGACCAGAAAGGGCAGGACTGAGTGCGGTGCCCAGGAGCTGCCTGGGACCCGTAGCTGGGGCTGGCCACTCGGTGGGCTCCAGGGCCTCTGATGCTGTGACTGCCCCCTTTGCCCACTCAGGTGAAGTTGACTGAAAGTGCCACTTGCCTCTTCTAGTAGTTTCTCAGAGGGTCCTCTGCTTCAGCTCTGCTGGAAGTGGCATGCGCCCTCTACTGCAGGGCTCCCCAAAGCCCAGCAGGCCTCCAGACGCTAAAGAGGCTCATCTCATTTCAAATCAAGTAAAGCCGGCCACTCCGATTCCCTGGGTCTGTGCTGTGTGTGGGAGGCAGGTGGGCAGGGTTGCTGGGGGCTGGGAAACAGGAAAAGTTCCCCAAGACCATTTTCTTAGAGATGCTAGGACACAACCGGAAACTGCAAGCCGAGCCTGGTGATCTGTGCCTATAATCCCAGCATTTGGAAGGCTGAGGCAGGATTGCTCCAAGTTCAAAGCTAGCCTAAAAAACAACCAACGGACCAAACAAAAAACCACTGACGCCACCACCAAATGAATCCAGCAGACTGCTGGGTGGTCAGGCCTGGGGCCAGTTACTTCAGCTCCTTTCCCACACGCCACTGCAGAAGTCCTCAAAAAAGGAGCCTCTGCTAGGCCAGGGGCTCTCGGCCCAGAGTCACCCGGGGAACTTCCAAAACACCAGTGCCTGGGTCTTGGCTGAGATTCTGGTTGAATGGGTCTGAACAGTGGTGTGGCCTTTATCCTCTGTGGATTCTGAGGGTCTGCACAGGGGACCAGACTTTGTAGGGCACACGGCCCAGCCAATGAGCGGCAGTTCTCTCAAAGTTACCTTTTTGTTGTTCTGAAAGTCTTTATGAAATGAATCCTAAGACACTCATATTTTATAGTTATTGGGGGAATATAAAGATTTGTTAGGTACCTGGCAACTTAATCTTAGGTATAGGAATTTCTAGTTTTTTTGAGACAAGGTTTCTTAGTGTAGATCAGACTGGCCTCAAGTTCAGAGATCAACTGCTTCTGCGGCCTGAGTATCTAGCTCCCTTAACTTAAAGAGGAATTCCTTACTACATTTATTTGTATAGGTATGTGGACTGGAGGTCAAAGGTCAGCTTGCTGCATGAAGTCAGTTCTGTGTGGGTCCCGGGAGTCGAGCAGATGGACAGGATTGTTGGTACCTGCCTTTATCTGCAGTCATCTCCATAGATCACGTGCTTCGTCTTACATTCCTGAACGGCAGGTGAGGGGTACTGAGGGTTGAAAGAAGGGCTTCATGCTTGCTAGGCAAGTGCTCTGCTACTGAGCTGTAAGCCCCAGCTCTCTTTGAGACAGTAAGTTGTGGAGACTGGCTCAGAACTCTCTCTGTAACCCACACAGTCCTTAAACATGCGAGTCCCCTGCCTTGGTCTCCTGAGTTGATAGGATTATAGGCCTGATTCAAATGTCTTATACAAGCGAGTTTTAAGAACCTCTGTTTTAGGCCAGGTGTCGGGGTGCACATCCTTAATCCCAGCACTCAGGAGGCAGATCTTTGTGAGTTCAAGGTCAGCCGGGTCTAAGAGTTCCAGGACAGCCAGAACTCTCAGGACACAGAGAAACCACGTCTCAGAAAAACAATAGCCCTCTGTTCTCAGAGATGAAGTGAGGCTTCACCAGTTTGAGTATACACAGGAATTAGACTCTGTTACTTTCCCATCCACCTTACAGGTTGGGGTACAGTCTGCATATCACTTTTAGGGAGCTTCCCTTTCTTCCTACCAGGCACTGGTCACACAGAGGTCAGACTGACGTATCTATTGGAACGACTTTATTTAAGTACACTGGGCCCCACCAGGCAATGTGGCTTTGCGAGGCTGTGCAGGGGACAGGCTTGGGCTGAGAGAGGTGAGCTGGCTAAGCGCACTGCAGTCCACGGGCTGCCACATCGATTCCACACACACCAGCTTCACTTTACATCTGGCAGGGGCCTTTGGTCATAGGATGGTGGAGAGAGAATACTGTCTGGAATCTGGAACTGGGGTGAGACTTGGCATCACTAGTGAGGGTGCCATGCAGACAGACTCACCCTAGCTTTGTACTGGGTACAAAGGCCCTTGGATCACTTCCGAGGACAAGGCTGGAACCCATCAGATCTTGGCACTTTGGTCTGGCCCCTTCTCTCCCTTCAATCTGACCAACCTCGAAGGGGGCCTCCCTGCCACTTTGACTTAGTCGCCTGGTCAATTAGAGTGGCAAAGGCAACATGGTTAACTGCAGCTTGCTTTGTTTTGAAGGGTCTAGATCTCCAACACACCTCCCTCACAAAGGGCCTCTGCCAAAGAGGGATGCTCCTTCCTGTCTTAGAAAATCCAACCACAACCAGCCTGTTGGCTCCAGGGCAGTGAGCAAGTGGGACCAGGAGAAAGGAAGAGGCTGGTTGGGGTGCCTTCACGTGCAGCCTCCAATCCCACAGGGTCCTGAGGCCTGTGAATACTGTCAGTTCACTATCAGCAGGGAATGCCAGAGCCCCTGATACTGTGGAAAGCCTGGGTGCTGTAAACATTAGTGTAAGCAAAGGTGACCAGTGGGCAGGAGACAGGAGCCCTCTCTACTCCCTTTACTGAACAAACATGTCAATAAATAAACCCATGGCGATGGTACTGAAACCAAGATGTATGAAGCAAACAGCAGGCTCTGGAGCCCACAGTCCTTACAGTGTCCCCGAGCCCTGGATGTGGCTGGAGCTTGTAAATCAACCCTGAAGCTATCCCCCATCCTTCCCAAATGCCCAGTGCGGTCCAAATTGCTACCTGGTTCCCAGGTGGATGTGCGTGTACCCTGCTCTCTCCTGAACCCAGTCTTTAACCACTGCTAGAGTGCTTTTTCAGTCTCCCAAACCCAAACTGAACCAAACCAGACAGAACTTAACCCCAGCCCCAGTTCTCGGTGTGATCCAGAGGCATGGGCAGCACAGAATGATGAGCTGGGGAGACAGCAGCTGCCTCCGGCCTCAGGGCACTCAGGTGGGGTGGAGCAGGGCCAGCCCAGCCGAGATTGGCAGCAGCAAGGTCTCTCATGGTAGTAACCATAGTTCCACACAGTCAGCCAAAGGCCTGGCTGAGAAAGGAGTGGGCCTCTGCCAGAGCTCTTCCTGCAAGGGGCCAGTGAGTAGTCAACCCCAGGCCTCAGGCCATCCCCCTCGTGGGTAGTTCAATGTCCTCTGTGGGCCCAGGATTTCTGGGCCACACGGCACTCCATAGTAGTACACACTCATACCATACCCACACACTCACTCATACACACAGGCAGTTCCTCTCAAACACTCCAGCTCAAGAAAGTTTTAAAGTGGAGTTAACTTCAGAGAGAGGTGGTGATGTCGCAACATTAGAAGGTTTTCCTGTGGATGGATCGGGCACCATCTTCTTCATATTCCTTCTTAGAGACCCACATCTTCTTAAAGGTATCCAGGGAAGCAAGGATAGAGCCTCTGGAGTGGAGAAAACCCAGAGAAGCAGTGTGAGTGAATGAAACTGTGCAGCCGGTCAATTCCCTGGGGGCGGGACAAGGTAGGATGGTGGAATGGTCAGAACCTCGCTTCCCTTTCTGCTCTCATTCCGTGGGCTACTCACCCAATCCATGTGGAGTACAGTCTCTCCTGGGGTGCAGATATCTGCAGAGGGGACAGGAGAGGAATCTAAGACACCTAGATGCATCATCCCTCTGCTCCATGTGTGTTCCCAGGTGTGTGGGAGCACATGCACACGAGTGTGTGCACGAGTGTGCATGGAGGCCCAGGGCTGACACCTGGTCTTCCTGGCTCCTGAAGCCAGGGCTTGCCAGTTCTGGCTCGCCTACCTAGCCAGCTTGCCCTTGGGGACCTTGTCTTTACCTCCCAAAGGCTGCCATTTTAAGAGGCGGCCATGCCTACCTGGCTCTGATGTGAATTCTGGGCATCTGCACTCTGGTCCTGATGCTTACATAGCAAGTGCTGAGCCACCTTCTCAGCCCCACCCTGTCCCTGCCCACCGTCTCACTCTGTCCCTCGGCTGGGTGTAATGGATGTACACCACGCAATAGGCTCTTTGCAGGAGCTGTGGCCAGCCTGACCGCACGTGGGGAGATACACCCATGGCAGGAATTAGATGCCTTCTCTTGGGGCCTGTCCGCTCCACGTGAAGCCCTTCAGCAGCCTTTCAGAAGGCAACTGCATTACAGGGGTCCTACCTTGGGGGATGGGAGAGGGCACGGTAACGGTAAGGTCAAGCTGTTAATTCAGTTTTCCTGATAGACCATGGGGTGCTAGTCTGCACTGCCTGGAGAGCTTGGGGGAGACCCGGCAGGGGACAGAGCTGCCCTGTCCTCCAAGTCTGTGGAGCCCCGTTGTGCCCGGCCCGGCCTGCAGTGTGCCCTACCCTGATCTTCACATCTTTTGGAGCCAGTTTCTTCACTTCACTCAGTAGCCTGTCCCCAAAACCTACAAAAGAGCAGAGACCCCCAAGTTAACTCTGGGATCTGATCCCTGTGGGGTGAGGATGCTTCCCTAGCAAGGGTCCCAAGAGCAAAGACCAACCTTTGAAGAGGGTAGAACCTCCTGAGAGGACAATGTTGGAAAAGAGCGTCCGCCGTAAATCCATGTCTGACTTCTGGATAGCGAACACCAGCACCTCATGGATACCCTCACTCTCCTCGCCAATCAAGTCAGGCCTGAACAGCAGCTCGGGGGCCCGGAACCTGGAAGGGCCAATCTGTGGGGTAAAGAGCCAGCTCAAGAGGTTGGGCTGGGACTGAGGTCCCCGGAATGGGAACAGAAGAGGCCTTCCTGCCTATGTCTTAGCAATCAGGTGTCTGTGAAGCCCGGGCTAAAGACAAACCTGTGACAAGGGTCTCAAGGAGCAAAGACGGGGCTCCTAGGAACAGACCGAAGAAACCGCTCTGGGGAACTAGGGTGGGGGTTAGGGGAGTGCTTATCTTACTACTAGCTAAGAGATCTCTGGCATTGACACTCTAGGAAATGTCTTATCAATTGGAGTTCCAGGGAGCAGTGACTTCGATAATCTGTACCCAGGGATGGTTAGGACAGCAAGCACTACACAAGTACTCCCTAGGGAAGTCCCCCAGGGCTGCTTCCCTTTTATATAGAGAAGCTCTGGGCTGCTGTGCTCTCAGTTCTGCTGGTCAGGCCCTCTCAGGACCTTCTGCTGAGCCCAAAGCTTAGGTGTGAGGGGAAAGGAGAAAAATGTGGTCACTACCTCAATGGTGCTGCCATCGGGCAGGTAGTACTGAGCCTTCTCCGTCTCCAGTGTCTCATCCTTCTGGGGGTTTATGGACAGGTAGCAAGCTCTCTGCAGAATCAGATATGAGTCATGTATGCAGGAAACCTAGTGCACTCTCAGGCAAAGTCCACAGGAGTGGCATGCCTGTCTGCAGCGACTGCCTAAAAGTACTCGCCCACAAGCAGGGACAGGGGTCTGACACACTGCCCTGGGCACACTTAAACCACGAGTTCTTGTTCTGCTTTCCTGGTAAGCAAACCTGGGAACTTGGCTCCATAGCTCCCAGGCCTGTGACTGCCTAAGTTTAGCCAGGCTCAGGCACCTTTTTCCTCCTCCCTCTGGTATGGTTCTGGCTTCCCACCAGTTCAGAGGTTTCCCCAAACCATACATGGTAGGAGGGTTTACATAAGAAGACAAAAGCATTTCAACTTCAACAAGGATGTGATCCTAAACTCAGGGGCAGTGGCCTGTGGGCTGAGGGACTGGAAACAGCTCCTTTCCCACACTCAGGCAGCTTTCAGGAAGGGGAAGGAGCGAGACAGACGAGACAGACGCACACAGGTACCAGGAGGATCCAGAGCCTGACCCAGGACCCAGCAGGAGCATCGTCCTGTTTACTCTTAGGTTCACTATTCCCCTCCCACCCCTCGGCCACAGGACACCACTCACTTCCTTTATGGCCTTGACAATCTCAAACTCGGAGGAGGAGTGGAAGTCGTAGCCCTCCTTTCGTAGGTAGAGGCGGAGGAAGCGCGAGACATCTCGGCCAGCAATGTCAATGCGCATGATGGAGTGAGGCATGGCGAAGCCTTCGTAAATCGGGACTGCATGGGTGACGCCATCCCCAGAATCCAACACCACACCTGTGGTTCTGCCTGTGGCATAACTGAGGCAAAGAGACAAACAATCACTGAACCCCATGCCCTCTAGGAAGAAGTCCACGTGTTAAAGCTCCAAGTCAGGGGAGCTCTGAGCCTTGGTCCGCTTTTCTCCTGGGCCCTCTGGCTGGGTCCCTGGGTACTAAGGAGACCTTGAAGTACTGAGTGGGGAGCAAAGCTTCTCCAGCATCCTAAAGGACAGGCCTTCTGGTCTGAGAGCACAGCCTGGTGTGTACAGTCCTGGGGACCTGACCTAAAGGGCAGTTTCGACTCCCAAGAGAAGAGGAGGGAAAAGCATTCAGCAGAGGAGGAAAAGGGGCTGCTTTTTCCTTTCCCTGAGAGCTATGGCTTTCCCACGCTGCCTCTGACGTCAGCCCATAGTTTTAGGTTTTTTTTTAAATATCCAAATGGCAGACATGAGACTCAGGAATAGGGCAAACCCTTACTCAGGCTCAGCGTTCAGGGGTCAATAGGTAAAGTCAGCTTGCACACCCAATGTGCCACGGCAACTGCACCAGCCGAGAGTGGATTTAGTCCTACAGGAATGCTGGCCCAGTGGTATCAGACAGAGATTTCCATTTGTCCAGAGGTTAGAAATTTAGATTTGGATAGGAAATCCTTTGATTTATTTATTTTTGTTTTGGGAGGGTGCTGGGGACCAAACCCTAGGCCTCTGTAGATGCTAGGCAGTGCTCATCCCCAGCCCAGGAAATCTCCCAGCCTGCAAATGCTGGCTCATGATTTAAGGAGGTCAAATACATAGTCTGTGTAGGTCATAGGGTACCATCTCAGCAGCTGATGGAGGTAGGCATGAGACCGGGTGGGCAGCATGGCAGGTGTGGTGCTGTCTGGACCACAGCTATGCCAGCAGCCCTGCAGAACAGCTGCCACACGGTCCACAGAGTGAATACTGGGATACATTAAGGAACCTTGGGAAGGGCCTCGGCGGTGTGTACCACAGACCTGAACCCCAAACCTGAGAGCAGTGGGCACCCACACTCTGCCTTTGGTTTATCTGAGGCGCTTCGAGGTCTAGTTTCAGTAAGAGTTTCTTTTTCTCACTACCTCAGCTCATCTTCCCCGGGGAGAGTGGATGTATTCGGAGGCTTAGGTCATGAGAGGCCACGCTAGCCGGGCTGCTACTCACAGGCTAAGCACAGCTTGCATGGAGATGAAGAGAGCTGGCACATTGAAGGTCTCGAAGAAAACTTCTGCCGCTCGCTCCCGGTTTTTCCGAGGGTTTAAAGGTGCCTCAGTCAGGAGCACAGGATGCTGGGGAAAGAGGCCCAGGAGGCAGGCAGTGAGGTCAGCTCTCTACCCTGGTGACCCTGCCCTGAAAGTCTGTTGTCCCGGGGCCTTTGTCAGCTGAGGCTGTCACAAGTCATGCCCGAGTCTGTCAATGTCACATCCTAAAGCCCCATTCTGTCCTTATTCTCAGAGTGCACCTCCTTGTCCTCCAAAACTACTCTACGGGTCCCTCTGTCTGTCAAACTCAAGTTATTCTATGGTAAATATATTTCAAAATAGAAAATTTAAATTTAATATTGGTTTTTTAAAAAATATTTTATGTATGTGAATACACTGTAACTATCTTCAGACTCACCAGAAGAGGGCATCGGATCTCATTACAGATGGTTGTGAGCCACCATGTGGTTGCTGGGACTTGAACTCAGGACCTCTGGAAGAGCAGCCAGTGCTCTTAACTGCCCAGCCGTCTCTCCAGCCCCCCCCCCCTTTTTAAATATTGAAATTGGTTTTTCATGGTATTGGAAATTGTTTCCCGCTAGACAAGCACTCCTCATAGAGCTCTATTTCCAGCCCTTTTACTTATTTACTTATTTTTATTATTTTTTTTTTAAATTTTTTTTTTAAAGATTTATTTATTTATTTTGTATATGAGTACACTGTAGCTGTCTTCAGACACACCAGAAGAGGGCATCAGATCCCATTACAGATGGTTGTGAGCCACCATGTGGTTGCTGGGATTTGAACTCAGGACCTCTGGAAAAGCAGTCGGTGCTCTTAACCGCTGAGCCATCTCTCCAGCCCATTTTTATTATTTTTAAAAAAGATGTCTGTACCCCCTGGCTGGCTTAGAACTTGCTATGTAGACCAGGCTGGCCTCAGAGATTTACCTGCCTCTGCTTCCCAAGTGCTGGATTATAGAAGTGTACCACCAACCCTGGGTGGGATGTTTACATTTTAATTATTTTAAATTATGTTTCTGCATGTGTATTTATGCATGCAAATGCAGGTACTGGTGGAGGCCAGACCCAGTACATGGGGTTATAAACCACCCTGTATGAGCAGTAGGAACAGAGCTCAGGTTCTCTGGAAGGGTAGAACTCGTTCTTAACTGCCGAGCTGTCTCTCTAGTACATACAAAATGGTTCTCAAAGCCTGACCATTTTCTCTCCCTGAAAACTGACACATCCTTCTTTTATCTCCGAGAGTCGCTTCCTTGGAAGTTAACAGGTATGGGCTCTGACAGATGTGGGTTCGAATCCCATCTCTACTCCTTTCTTTACTCATTGAATGATTTTGGAAATACCACTTCGATTTTATGACTTCCTTTTCTTTTCATTTTCATCTTTCTACATTTATTATCTTGTGTATGCACACATGCACATGTGAAAGTCAATGGTCACTGTAGAGTTGGTTCTCTCCTACTTAGTACCTTGCTGCTCTAACATTTTTGTTTGTTTTCTATTTTGTTGACAACGTAGGCCTGGTTAGCTTTAAAGAGGCGGTGGAGCTAAGGACCACCCTGAACGCCTAGCCTCTTGGTATCACGGTGGTGAACCACCGTGCCCAGTCTGCTTTATTCTCGTTTGTAAGAGGGAGATGATTCTACCCAGGTCTTTTGGTTCTGTTTTTATTTTTGTTTATTTATGAGTATGTATGTATGTGCACATGTGTGTATGAGTATGTATGTATGTGCACATGTGTGTATGAGTATGTATGTATGTGCACATGTGTGTATGAGTATGTATGTGCACATGTGTGTATGAGTATGTATGTATGTGCACATGTGTGTATGAGTATGTATGTATGTGCACATGTGTGGGTGCCTTCAGATGCCAGACGACATCAGATCTGCCTGGAACTGGAGCTAAAGATGGCTGTGAGCTGCCGTGTGGGTGCTGGCAACCAGACCAGGGTCCTCTGTGAGCACAGTAAGTGTTCTTAACCACAGAGCCATCTCTCCAGCCCCCATTTTTGCTCCCCTTTTGAGATAAGAGTCTTGCTACATAGCCCTAGATTGGTCTCAACCGTTCCTCACCCTGCAGCCTCTGCCTTCCAGGCGCTAGCACTGTAAGCACATTCCTACAGCTAACTTCAGTTGGAATATATTAGGGATGGCACAGAGATAAAATTACAGTGTATCTACAAGTACACAGCTCAGTGCTGCATGTATTTATACTCAGTCATCAGGTCCCTCTTTCTCCCTGGCATCTCTGGGGTGGAGTTCTACCCAACTCGGCATCCTGCACAGCAGTGTCCTGCACACAGGCCCCTCACCTCCTCTGAGAAAGTCTGCAGCTGGTCCTTAGAATAGACATATTGCCAGATGCGCTCCATGTCGTTCCAGTCCTTGACGATGCCATGTTCCATGGGGTAGCGGATTGACAGCAGCCCCCGGTGCTCCTGCAAGTAGAGGGCACAGTCTGTCGCAGAGTCAGGCTCTGCCTGGCATCTCACCCTGCCAGCCCGAGGGTACAGGTACAAGCACTGTCAAGGAACCTCAGCTTCCTCAGGTCCCAGCCCGCTGTCCTCATCCACACTGAGTGTAGGCATTGGAGACTGGATGCTACAAGCTGCCTGACTCAGTGCGCAGCTGAGAAGCAGAGGCTTCTGAATTTCCATGGCCCCCAGGTCCCCTGTTTCATTGCCTGGTTCTGGGACACAGTATCCTGGCTCTTATCTCAGTTCCTGGAACCAAAATGGGCAGCACTGGCTCTGTAGTTACGTTTCCTAGAGCCTGTCGAAGGCTTTGCCAAAGCCTGGGTAATTAACTCATACCTTGGATAGGCCAGATTGGATTTCTCTCTGAATCCCTCTTGCCAAAAATATACCCAAGCCAATCAATCTAATGACTGTAAGACAGTGACAGGACACAGAGGTACAGAAGCAGTGCCATTTTCTAGACTGGTCTCTGTCCCACCATGTGGGTTCAAGGTATGTCTTCTTTAAGGCCAGAGTCTGCTCTTGGGAGAACGATGACCTCTTTCCCCATTGGTATGCTTACTGTGGTGGACAGGTAAGCCCTCTGCAAGCCCGAGGCTTCTTCTGTTGGACTGGGAATTACCTCAGCTTTGGGGCCAATGAAGATGTCACCTTCGAGGGCTCCTGCCATGACGCGAACATGTTTGGGTCTGCCCACACTGCAGAGGACAGCAGAAAGGAATGGTTTTATTTCAGGACAGTCGTGGAAGAGCACAGTCCAGATACACCAATGTCCCCTCGCTCATGCTCGTCTCTGAGCAGGGAGGGCTCGGTTAGCTTCCATGCCCTTTCTTATAATTTTTTCTGTCTTTTATATAAAGAACATGTACTATTCAGAGTCACCTGCATATTATCTATTTTTGTTAAGTTGTTTTATAAATAATACCTCTGGTTCACCTATTTTCCCAGTGTACATTAGACAGAGATCTAAATGGGGCTGGAGAGATGGCTCAGCAGTTAGAGCTTTGTCTGCTCTTCCACAGGTCCTGAGTTCAGGTCCCAGCAACTATGAGGTGGCTCACAACTATACTGGGATCTAATGCCCGCTTCTGGCATGTAGGTGTATATGCAGACAGACAGAGCACTCACTAAATCTTTAAATAAAAAAAAAAAGGATAAAAGTGTCATTGGGCAAGGTGGCACATGCCTTTAAAAAAAATTATTTTGTAAATGGTCAGGCAGTGGTGGGGCACACCTTTAATCCCAGCACTCGAGGAGAGGCAGACGGATGTGTTAGTTTGGAGCCAACCTGATCTACAGGGTGAGTTCCAGAACAGCCAGGGCTACACAGAGAAACCCTGTCTTGAAAAAAAAAAATGGATTTCTAAATAAATGATGAACTAAAAAATTTTTTTTTTTTTTTCCCCCGGAGCTGGGGACCGAACCCAGGGCCTTGCGCTTCCTAGGCAAGCGCTCTACCACTGAGCTAAATCCCCAACCCTTAAAAAAAATTTAAGAACTGGGATTATAGCTCAGTGCCAGAGCCCTGTGCCCTGTATTTCATCTCTAGTTATACAAAAAAAAAAAAAAAAAGAAAAAGAAAGAAAACTGGGCTGGAGAGATGACTCAGTGGTTAAGAGCACTGACTGCTCTTCCAGAGGTCCTGAGTTCAATTCCCAGCAACCACATGGTGGCTCACAACCGTCTGTAATGGGATCTGATGCCCTCTTCTGGTGTGTCTGAAGACAGCAACAGTGTACTTAAATAAATATTAAAAAAAAAAAAAAGTAAAAAAGTAAAAAAGAAATAAAAGCAGATCTTTTCTCTCCTAAGTCCCGTCCCAGGACTGCTGTTGCCCAGCTGCTCCCTTCCTTCCCAGGCATGGACTTCCTAAGCCTGCCATGCCATCTTCTCCTTGTAATCTCTCCCTGGAAGAAAAGCCCAGAGCCCTCAGTCTAAGACAACAAATGTGGTTTAACTTTAAATAAACTCTGTGCTGGAAAATAGGAGAATTAAAAAGATGTTTTAAAATGTATTTAGTTGTGTGTCAGTTCGCAGGAGTCAGTTCTCTCTTTCCACCTCGTGGGTCCTGGGATCCAGCTCAGGTTCCTGGCTCCTGGGCAGGTGCCTTCCCTGCTGAGCCATCTCTGGCCTGGGAAGAGGATGTTAAAGAGAGAGTGGCTGAGTGTGGCATGCCTGCCACAGTCCTGGTACTGAGGGGCTGAGGTGCAGGATTGTCTGAACTCAAGAAACCGAGGTCAACCTGGCAATACAGGGAGACTCTGTTTAAAGAAATAAAACTTGGAGGGCTCTGTGGTTCTCTGAATCACCAAGGATAAAATTGGTCAGTAGATGGAATCAGACAGCGTTTTTGGTTTTTTGAGATAGGGCCTCTCTGTGTAGTCCTGGAACTCTATCTAGATCCAGTTGGCCTCCCAAATGCTGGATTAAAGGCATGAGCCACCACACCCAGCCTTAGAATCAATTTTTTGTTTTACCCAGCAAGATGTCTGAGTGGGTAAAGGCTCTGATTTGCCAGTCAGTGACCTGAGTATGATCCCTGGAACAGCATAAGTTGGGAAGAGTGACCTGATCCCACAAAGTTGTGCTCTGACCAGCACACACATGCCATAGCACCTACCTCCTCCAACACACACACACTCACACTTAAAAAAAAGAAGAAGGGGCTGGGGATTTAGCTCAATGTGGGCGCTTACCTAGGAAGCGCAAGGCCTGGTTGGTCCCCAGCTCCGAAAAAAAAAAAAAAAAAAAAAAAAAAAAAAAAAAAAAAAAAAGGAAGAGGCCCTGCTATGCCTCTCAAAACACGCCAGGCAATCTTGTCCCTTATCCCAGACCCAGCGCACATCCTTTGTTTATTGTTTTGGGTACCAAGAATTCTTCCTCCTTAACAAGGCAGGGCTGGTCACAGGGCAAAGAAGACAAGCTCTCCAGAGTCACAACCAAGCCTCAAAATGACTTACTAGTTTGGAAAGCAGTATTTGGGGATCTGATCACCAGCAAAACCAGCTTTAATCACACCGGATCCCTGGGGAGAGAGGACAAAGAGAAGTGAGAGCTGCCACAGTATGATTCCGTTTCCAGGAAGAGAGAAAGCCCTTATAATTGTGTAGCGGCTGAGTGGACAGGAGCATAGGAACCGTGAGTACACATCCAGGAAGGGACGGGGAGCGGTGAACAGGACCTTCACTGCATCCTCAGTGAACTGTTCAAGTTCTCTGTAGTTTTCTCCTTGACCTCATGGAACATACACTTTGAGCATTACTTATAACGTTGATACGAATATTCATACACATAACACTGGTAGGGTCGGGGAGAAGGCTCATCAGTTCGAAGCACTTGTCACGCATGTCTGCTAAAAAGAGACTGACTCTGGTCTCCACATGTGTGCTGTGCTATGTGCACTCTCCACACACATACAATAATAATAAATACAAGAGAAAAAACAGAAAGCATGAGAAATTGCAATTACCTAGAAGTTACATGTTTTAGTGCACACGAGGGAAGCCGGGAGCTGCATCCTTTCCAGTCTACTGGCAAGGGATGCTTTCAAGCTACACTGCCACCTTAGGCTGCAGCCCTCCTGTCCTCATCTCTAGGACACATCCCACTACAGGTGTGTGGCACTGATCCTGGCAGAAGGCAGATCCCAGGCCCTTCCTGAAGGACAGAAGCACCGTGCTCCCAAGAGGTCAGCACGTGCTGTACGCCAGCGTTTTACTCCTTTGCTCCTTTGCTCCTGATGAAGAGCAGAGAGACCTTGGTGGCTTCTCTGAGGGCAGAAGACGAGATGCAAATTCCTGCTCCAATATCCGGCATGTCGGTTGAGGGCAGTGCCGGGAAAGAACTGTTTTTCTTTATACCTTCCAGGACCCAACCAATGTAAACACTGACTCTGGGCACTGTGTGCAGGGAAGATGTCAAGACCCGATGTCGCTTGCAAATACACTCCACTCTTCTTCCTCTTCCTCTTCTTTCTTTTTTTTTTTTTTAAATGACTCTTTTCCTTTTTTTTTTTTTTTTTTTTTTTTTTTTTTCCGGAGCTGGGGACCGAACCCAGGGCCTTGCGCTCCAGCAAGCACTCTACCGCTGAGCTAAATCCCCAACCCCCTCTTCCTCTTCTTTTGAGACAAGGTTTCTCTGTGTAGCCCTGACTGGCCTGAAATTCACTATGTAGACCAGGCTGGCCTCACACTCACAGAGTTCCGCCTGCCTCTGACCTCTGAGGGCTGGCATTAAAGGCATGCGCCACCACACGTTATCTTCCTTCTAAACTTAACTACTACCATATTTGGTTCCCGTGTCCTCCTGCCTGTCTGGTCTGCACTCAACCACTTCTGGGGCACAGCAAACTTGCAGAGGCCACACAGCATCAGTTAATACACAAGAGATTCAAGGTTGTCAAGGTTATCTCTGCGCCTACGGCTTCCGGCGCGCCCTTGACTCCCTGCCTCCTGCTCCTCTACAGAGAGGTAGGCAGGGAAGATGCAGGTGACGAGACCAGCTTGCTTCTGGCAAGTCTGAGGACAGGGGTAGGTCTGGTGAGAAGAGGAGGGAGGACATTGAAAGCAGTGTGGAGGGGACAGCAAGGACAGCAGGGGGCAGCTAGTTCTCTAGAAGAGGAGGAACCTGTTTGCAGAAGAGAGCAAACAGGACATACTGTGCAAACTCACTGACTTGGACTGCAGACTAAGAACCCAGGAAGGTGCAGCTATGAATTGAACTGAAAATCTAAGAAGGAGGGGGAAAATCCTACTGCAAATCCCAGGGCTTGGACGGGTGGGTGGGAACAGCACTGTGCAAAAGATCTTCAGGAACCTGTTCAAGTTTCTAATAATTGTTCATTGTCTTCATCAGGGTGTGTAATGCCAACAGACTAGTTGGCTCTCCTGGCAGGGACTCAAGACATGAGAAACGAAGGTGAGATCCTTACATTAGAGCAGGATTTTATTTACTTGAGATAGGATTTCACATATCCCAGGATGGCCTCAAACCTGTTCTGTAGCAGAAGGTGACCCTGAATTTCTGACTTCTCTGCCTCTGTTTCCTGAATGCTGGGGTTACAGGCACGTGTCACCATACATACATTAAGATCTGAATTTTTAAAAAAGATTTATTTATTTTATGTATATGAATACACTGTCATCATCTTCAGACATCAGAAGAGGGCACCTGATCCCATTACAGACGGTTGTGAGCCACCATGTGGTTGCTGGGAATTGAACTCAGGACCTCTGGAAGAGCAGCCAGTACTCTTAACGGCTGAGCTCAGATCTGAATATTTTTAAGAATTAATTTTCCAAGTTGTAAACGTTTTAGTTTACTAGCACAAAACCAAGAGCCTGTTACCCAAGGCAGGTCATGATGTTAGACTCAGCTACTCACAATCCCAATTGGAGGCTGGAGCTGGAAGACCCACTGTGTAAGAAAGCCACATAGCAAGACCCTGTCTCAAAAAGCCAAGCGAGGGGCTGGAGAGATGGCTCAGGGGTTAAGAGCACTGACTGCTCTTCCAGAGGGTCCAGGTCGGACTTCCAGTGTCCACACCGTTGCTCACAAAGGGTAGTACTCCAGTTCTAGTGATCTAAGGCCTTCTTCAGGCCTCCTCAGGCACTGCATGCATGTGATATAAAGACTTGCAGGCAAAGCATTTTATATATATCTCAAAAAACTCAAACCCAAAGCCCAGTGAAGCAAAGCCAGACTCATTTATTGGCCTCTGGTTTTCTACCTAGAGTATCAGAGGCCCAGTTGCAATCCTGTGCCTTCTTGAAGCCAGAACTCACTATTACCTGCACCATGACAAAGCATGGCTCTCACTGCCCTCTGTTAGAATTTGTGCTTCCTATGTTTCTCTACTTCATTTCAAGTTCCTCAAGATTAGAGACTTCACACAGCAGTATCTGTCATTTGCTAGACACTCAAGAGACTAACTGGTAAGGGTTAAATGTATGAGCAAAAGATTGGCAGAAAGGTACCAGGCATGGTGGCAAGTGTCTTTAATCCAAGCACTCTAGAGGCAGCTGCAGACTAGTTTTGAGTTTCAGGCCAGCCTGGTCTACAAAGCAAGTTTCAAGACAGCCAGGAACATCCCTGTCTTAAAAAAATTTTAAAAAGTAGGCAGACAGAAGGATACAGTGGTGCACACCTTTAATTCCAGCACTTGGGCAAGAGGCAAGGGGATCTCTGTGAGTTCATGGTCAGTCTGGTCTACAAAGTGAGACCCCATTTCAAAAAATAACCAAAAATAGATAGATAAATAAATAATTAAAAACAAAATGGCGGAGGAAACCTAAACTCTGAACCTGAGCGAGCACCCAGAAGGCCAGTGAGTAGCCTCAGGCAGAGGTGGGGCAGGGAAGATGAGCAGCACAGGGAGAGATGACTTCAGAGGAACCAGACCCAGCTTGTCCCCACGGCCCTCACAGGCCTGCCAAGACAAGGCGTGGACCAACAAGCAGAGGAGGAGTGAGATGAAGTGCTCTGCTCTGTGAGCTGCCCACCCCTCAGAGCATACAGGCCTGTGTGTGCACACAACAGTGCACTGCCACCCAGCCACGCACTTCTGCAAAGGGAAGGGCTAACACCCTGTAGAAGTTTCTTGAAAATGGAGTCTCATGCAATGTTTGCTCTATGAAGACTAAAGTCAGCTCTGACCATTCTGATGCAGGCAGCAAGCAGCTCCTTTAGCAGCCTCTCGCAGCACCGGCCGGCTGCAGGCCGTGGCCTGAGAAAGTTTTATCTTAAGGACTTTAGGTTGTGTGATGTGCGGAGAAAGAGGCTCACGGTCTTCTAACAAGACTGGATACTGAGAGAGGTGGGATCACGGGTTCTAGGATGGAAGTTGTTAATTGGTCCATTTTGGTCCTTAGACTTTGGTTTGATCCCGAAAGTATTTTAAAGAAAGACAAAAAACTTATTGAGTTAAGAATATGTCACATATATAATTTACTAATTCAAGGTATAGTACAATTCAATGTTTTTAGTACAGTCAGAATTGTATATAAACAGTTTAGCCATATAGCCAAGGTTGGCCACAAACTTGTAATTAATAGAACTTTTGTTAATCACTCAAAAAGAGGCCCTGAGCCCCAAAACGGTTCTTCTGCGTCAGCTGTATCCATTCTTCTAGCACTATGCAACCAACCTACTTGTTTTTGTAAACCACAACAAACTTTATAGTAACTGGCAATGGTTACAAATGCAAGACTGCATGTGAAATAAACTTTCTATTTTTCTGGAAAAATCAGAAAACCTGTTGGGTATGGATTTGAGATGATACACCTGTCATCTCAGCCTCCAGGGGATAGGGAAACAGGACCTGAAGCTGAGTTTTGTCCATACAATGCGTCTCCGTGAGCCAGAGCTACACAGTGAGAGCCTTTTTTAAGAAAAGAAAAAAGGGCCAGAGAGATCATCTATTAAGCGCATGTGTTGCTTATCCACAGGACACAGGTTCAGTTCCCAAGCATCACTCAGAAGCTCTCAACTGACTATTAATTCCAGTTCCAAGGCATCCGATGCCCTCTTCTGACTTCCTCAGGCACTGCATGCATGTGCTACAGGTATTTAAATCTCAAAAAAGAAAAAGAAACCAGGGGCTGAAGAGATAGCACATCAGTTAGGAGTACTTGCTGTCCTTCCAGAGGACTGGAGTCTGGTTCCTAGCATCCACACTGAGTGGCTCACAACCACCTGTAATTCCAGCTCCAGGGATCCAAGGCAGGGGAGCTGTGGGGATGGACAGACTGCTCCTGCACTGCTAATGCCAAAGCAAAACTGATAACACATTTATTTATTTATTTATTTATTGTATGTGAGTACACTGTTGCTGTCTTCAGACACACCAGAAGAAGGCATCAGATCTCATCACAGATGGTTGTGAGCCACCATGTGGTTGCTGGGAATTGAACTTAGGACCTCTGGAAGAGAAGTCAGTGCTCTTAACCTCTGAGCCATCTCTCCAGTCCATGATAACTCTTTAAAAGGAAAAAAAAAGCCTTTATTTTAATTGTGTGTGTGTGTGTGTGTGTGTGTGTGTGTGTGTGTGTGTGTACGTCTTGTGTGTGGGTCTGTCTATATGAGTAAAACAGCTCTCAGACCAAAGAGGGTACCTGCGCATCTGGAGCTTGAGTGACAGGTTGTAACCTGCCTATGTGGGTGCTAGGCATCAAGCTTTGGACCTCTGGAAGATCACCAATCACTCTTAACTGCTGAGCCATCTCTCCAGTCTGAGGTAGATCGTTTCTATGCATTTTTTTCTTTCAACAACTAAGAAAAAGGAGACCTAACACACAGGAACTGGCTAAAGACTTAGTTGGTTTTGTCTAGATATTAACATTGAAAACAAGAATTCACAAAGACCCCGTCTCAAACAAACAAAAGAAAGAAGTGTTATTCATCATTTACAGCATTACATTAGCTGAAACCCCTCATCCTGACTGGGTTTCCCCCCACCCCCACCTCTGTACCGAACACTGGACATCTTTGTTGTCATGACAGCGATCATTAGTTGTCTATTTACCACTTAGCCAATAAGAAGGCCTCATTTTGTACACAGTGCTACCAGGCCCTAGGTACTGTGTAGAGTTGGGTGTAAAGTGAACAGTCGAGGGCTGGGGAGTTGGCCCATTAGTTCAGAGCACTAGCTACAGCCCTTTGGGAGGACCAGAGTTGGATCCCTTCTGCACTGCAACCATGTTGGATAGCTCATAACTGCCTGCAGCTCTATGAAGAGGAATTAATGACCTCTTCTGGCCTCTAAAGGCAGGAACACACATGCTTTTGCATGTGTGCACACACACAAGAGAGAGAGAGAGAGAGACAGACAGACAGACAGACAGACAGACAGACAGAGACACACACAGAGAGACAGAGAGAGAGAGAGACAGAGACAGAGACAGAGACAGAGACAGAGCATAAGGGGCCTTGGGCTGTGTAGAGTGGGTAGAGGGATTGATAAAAAAAGAAGGATCTCACCTTCTTATCCACAAGGGTTAAAAAGTCTACTGAGGCTATTGAGGGAGACAAAACCAAAAACAAACCCCCAAAATAATGGGTCTTATTTAACTAACCTTGCTCCCATTCCCTGCTCCCAACAATGTCACACCTTAGATGCGGCTTCAAACAATGACCTTGCATTTCTCATTTTCCTGTCTCTACCTCTCTAGTGCTGGGATTACAGACATGGACCACCACACCCGCTTATACACTAGGTTTATGCTGTGCTGCGGATGGAGCCCAGGATTTCATGCATGTCAGACAAGCTCTAGCATCTGGGCTACACCCCCAGCCTCAGCCTCCCCCTTTAAAAAGGCAGTTCATAACAAATACAGCAGCCTTCCTGGAAGGACTGAAGAACTTGGAACCAGATTTCAGTGTGAGTTTTGGATCCTCAACTCCTAAAGTGGGTAGTTTAAAAAAATCTCTCCAAGCCTCCTGTTCCTGCATAAACTAGAGAAAGCAATCTCTATCCACCTACGATACAAAGAAAAGAACCTAGTGGTATGTCCAGGTCCCCAGCACCACAGTTACTCTGAAAAGGTCAGCCTCGGACAGAGGGAACTGGTAGTTTGTCTCAATGGAGGGACCTGGAAAGTGCATAGGAAGATTCCAACCAGAATGGGAGGGACCAAACCTTTGAGTGAAATACAGAAACTGAAGACAATCGCTCCTCCTCATAAATGGAATACTTAGGTTCTTTCTATTTGTCCTTATCGCAGCATTTGTGGAGCGGTGCTTAGCAAAGGAATGCTATTTAGATAAGGCAATGAAGTTATGGGGCACCACAGCTGTATGACCTTGATCACTTCCACCTTCGGTGTTTGTTCGGTCCTTGAGAAGAGGTGCAAACTTCCTCCTTAGCTATTCACTTTTTGGGAAGTTTCAACTTGCATGTCGGTGAAAAACGCCCTGGAAACGCTAGCGTACTTGACAACCACTGTGTCTGAAAAATCTCCTTGTCTCTCAAGTGGGCACTGTAAACAGGAGAGCACCTCGCCTTTGTCACTCCCCTTTCTTTTTTACCTTTACTAACTATAATTTATAATCACAAAAATAACTGAAATCCTATGGCCATTTCTGGCACCGGATTATCCGGCCCCACCCAGATACAGTTTACTAAATCGCCCCTCCAGCTCACACCCAAGGAAACTGTCCTCCTTAGCCGGTGGACCAGCCATCGCCTTCCGCACCCTGAATTGCTGAGCCAATCCCTACAGCTCTAGTGCACGGCACCGCCCCTTACAGAAGGGAAACACCTTGGCGGCCGGAAGAGCGACAAGCGCCGGAGCCAATAACTGCAGAGTGCTGTTCTAATCGGGCAAGGCCCAAGGGCGGGACCAATAGGCGAAGATAGACAGCAAGAGCAGCCAATTGAGTGATGGAAATCCAGAGAGAAGGCGGATGCTAAGCTCTAGGAGAACGGTTAAGGCCCCTTAAGCCGAGGGTCCAAGGACCCTTTCTGGACTACAGCTCTTCCCTTTGTTTACCTTCAAATTCTCCATTACATGGGTGTTGGCTGGCCACCCTGCCTTCAAACTATGGATGTGAGGAGGACCCGGGCGGCGGCAGCTGAACCCGCCTGACAGGCCGGGCCAGTGACAAAGAGCTGGCGGCCTAGGCTGAAACCTCGGAAACAATCCTTCCTGGAGCAGAACACAGTCCCTTCAAAGATAGGAAAGATGCTACTCACATTGTCGATCACAACAGGCTGGTTGGCGATCACATCGTAGGACTCCATGGCAGAGGAATCTTTCCCTCCGAGGAAGGAACTGCCAGCCCGGTCCGCAGCAAACGCCACTGACACGCATGCGCAGTCTAGTCGCCGGTACTGGGCATCCAGGGAGCGGCCCGACCTCGCCTCCGAAGAACTACAATCCCCAGCATTCTTTGCTCCAAACCGAGTCCCATCCAGATCGGGTTTAGGAGATTGGACAGTGTATTTCCGATATATGGTGCCATGGGGTTTGTAGTGTCTGTAGATTAAAGAGCCACAATGTTGATGATTAATGTTGCATGACTGGATTTGAGGCCCCTTCGAAGGGGTTTCCAATACACTCTTTTGGAGTCTGAAGTACTTGTGAATAGTTGGGATTGGATTTGTCAGTAGTTCAGGGGCGGTTGAATTTTACAGATTATTTCTACCTTTCAGCCATTCCTTCACTTGGGCAATATAAACCATTAACAAACATCTGTGGAACTGGAATGTCAGTGGTAGAATGCTTGCCCGGCACATACAAGAGCCCAGCAGCACCGGGGGTGGTGCTGCATGCCTTTAATCTCACCACTTGGGGCAAAGGTAGCAAGATCTCTGAGTTCGAGGCTAGCCTGGTTTACAGAGTGAGTTCCAGAACAGTGAGGGGCTATACAGAGAAAACAAACCTGTCTCGAAAAACAACAAAAAGTAAAACGAAAAGCAAACAAGACAAAACCGTGAAGCAAAAGCCAATGGAGGTTATCAAAAATACCTGTAAGTTAGATGCCACGGAACTACTGGCCTAAAGGTTTAGAAACTTTTTTTTTTTTTTTTTTTCGGAGCTGAGGACCGAACCCCTAGGCAAGCGCTCTACCACTGAGCTAAATCCTCAACCCCAGGTTTAGAAACTTATTATCTTTCTTGAGCTTGACCTTGATGGATGAGAATATCCAGGTGAAGAGAAAGAGTAGGTAAATGCTTTTCAGCTAGTCATTTTCCCCAGGCACTTTTCGTGTTACTCTTTTTATCAATAGTTCCAAGAAATAATTAGACATGTAATATATTAATAATAATGACACAGTCTGATGATTTAATCATTTGTCAAGCTTATCTTAAAATCGTGTGTTAGCACCATGTTAAGCGCTTCTCGGCGTTTCTTAGAGCTTTCATAGGACCCTAGCACCTCAAGGTACCGCGCCTCGGTTTTAAACTGGGTTCCTCCTAACACTAGGGGGAGGCCAAGATCCTTGGGACACTCCCAACACAGGGGCAGGGAGGCGGAGTCTATTGTCAAGTCACGCCTTCCCCACTTGTGACTGGCAAAGACACTAGCCAATGGGTGCCAGGCAAGGGCACGCCGACGCCCCACCCTCTGGAGCTCCCCGCGGTCCCACAGCATCCTCTGGCCGACGTCTTGAAGGCTCCGACTTGGGCGGACGGAGCCTCGTGCGCAGGCGCGGAGTTAGACCTCGCCGTAGCCCCCATCGCCTCGGGGACTCTTCATCCACAGTGGGTCCGCTGGCCCATAGGGGCGCTTTCCCTTCTCTACCCTCCCGGGCTCCCCGCGCGCCCTACGCGCCCCAATGGCGGAGCTGCGGCCTAGCGTCGCCCCCGGCCCCGCCGCGCCCCCGGCCTCTGGCCCTAGTGCCCCCCCGGCCTTTGCTTCACTCTTTCCCCCGGGACTCCACGCCATCTACGGAGAGTGCCGCCGCCTCTACCCTGACCAGCCGAACCCGCTCCAGGTTACCGCTATCGTCAAGTACTGGTATGCTCTGGGCCTCGGGAGGACCGGGGCTGGCCGGGAAAGCTTCGAGCACTGGGGACGAAGTAATTTGCAGAAGTGGGAGGAAGAAAACGGTCCAAGTGCTTGGGAACCAGGAGCTTCCTGATGCTGTGGAAGGAGTTAGGACAGAAGTTGGGAATGGGGACAAAGGGTTAATGGATCCCTTGAGTAGTGAGGGGTTAACCGGGATTAGGAGAACTGAGAACTGGGGGTGTATACAGGAACTGAGGGGGGACGTGTGAGAGCGAACTGTAAACGTGGAGAAAGGAGGGGGCGCCTGTGGTGGGTCATTAGTGGGCTTGGGGGAGCCAGGGGGCGGCTAGAGTGGAATGGGGGGGAGGTAAGGCGGGGCCTGGAGAGCATTTGAGAGGGCTTTGGAGGGTACGAGATCGCGTAGTCTAGGGCGGTCCGGGGACCAGGACGCCTCTGTGGGTTAGGGGGGAGCAAGATGTGAGGGCATTGTGCCTTTGATGCGTGAAGAGTTGAGGAGACAGCCTTCTTTTTTTCGGGACGTTCCCGAACGAACGCTGGAGCTTCTGTCATTCAGTGCGAAGCTGTTGCTCTTGAAGTTTGACAGAGCCGCTCTTCCAGATAAACTTTTTGCTTACTCTGCACACTTCTCTTTCTCCCTGCAGCGCTTGCTTCTGACTTTGCAGCTGCTTTTGCTTTAGGTCGTTAGTTAAGAACAGGTTTCGGGAGGGCCAAGCTTTGGCTCTGGATTGAAGGGGATCGTAGCTTGCCACGAGGTGCGTGATGGAGACCTGAGTGGGCAGGAGGAATGAAGTGTAGCTTGAAGAAGCGCTTCCTGCCTTGCCTTCAGGATTTCAGCCGAAGTTTAAAGTTGCCCAGTAACGATCAGGTTCCAAACGGGCTGGCTGTCCTTGGGGTAGAAATGGTGCTCTCTAATCTCCTATTCTTTTTGCAACCCGTTTCTTCAAGTCAGCCTTCAGACAAGTGTTATGGGACAAGTCCTCGTGGTCTTTCTGGAGCAAAAATAGACTAAGAGATGGCCACATTCATATAGGCAGTCACTGTATTAGATGACCCCTTTCAGTGGATCCCGGAAAATTCCTGGAGCAATGGCTTGGGGAATTGGCAAAAAGTGGATCTGAAGTGGGGGAAGTGGATGTCTTTACAGCTTACACTGCTTTTAAAGCTGAGTCTTTTTCCTATGTAACAACCTCTGATTGCCTCTGGAGATGGGCGACAGGCTATACAGGACTGAGGCTAACTCCCTGTGTCAGTTATGTGCATGATGGGAAGGAAACTGACAGCCGGGAGGACCTGGGGACCAGCCTCGTCTGGGTAGCCAGGAGACATGCCGTCAAGGCATCTGTGCAGGGCAGCCTGTTTCCAGGCTGAAGAGAGTTTCTTAGAGTGCTTCTGAGCGGGAAGCGGCTCTTGCTAACCTAATCACTCATTTCAATTGCACCTCTGTATTAGTTATGATGAACTTGTCCCACGTCATGAGAAAAATGGGGCTAGCCTTGCCGTGCTGTTTGCTCTAATCTTGTGTAAGTGTGAGGGAAAAGTTTCTGTGCAGAATAGGGGGCGCCTGGTTTTATATCACCTACACGGCCATCAAGACAGACTCGAGCATTAGGGGTATGAAACCATTATGCAAAAGACCAAGGGTAATTATACCACTTATTTTTTTTCTACAAGTTTGTAGTGAGGCTGTATCCCCAGAGGTAGACTAGCATGTGATAACAAATGAAAAGACGTGTACAGTACTTTGTGAAGTAAGAAATGCCACCTAGACACGGGAATCTAAGAGGAACCAGCTTAGTAATGGTTCTTTCTAAAACTCATAGGGATTTGCAGAATTGAGATACTGAAGTTTATTGCTGTCCCTTATGTTTAGTATCTTACAGCAGTATGACCCACTAAACTGCTTGCGTCTGGCTATGGGCTTTCTTTGGGGGCTAAGGGGTAGCATTTTAGCTAGTGGTCCCTGGCCACCAGGAATACTCTGACTGAGATTTTCAAGCAAGACAAGATCAAAGTAGGGAGGCAGAGCCTTGTGTCTTATCCTGCAACTACCCTATAGAGAGAAAGAAATCAGGTGTTGAGGGAATTGAGGTAAGGGATGTTCTGGGCCATTGGACTGCATCTCTTCCTAAGTGTAAAATATGATTTTTCCCCCATTCATCTGAGTGCGAGTATAAGGCTAACTTTGCTTGGTTCGTGGCCACTCTGTGACTCTTGTTAAAGCCTCTTCTTGATGTGACCTCTCTTGGGAGACCGGCTGTGGGAGCCACAGCATGCCTGCAAGCAGAACAAGGAGAGGAGACACAGTGCTACTGCCTGTTGCTGCATGGACCTGGGCTGCATCAAGGGCTGTTGGGGATTTGTAGCAGGAAGTTGGAAAGAGTGTGGAGTCTGTCTCTTTTAGGGTTCTACAGCCTTTTCTCTCCTCTATCCATCCCCAAACCATTTCCAAACCCAGCTGGTTATGGGTTTAATCAGATGATTTCGTGAAATCACAGTTAAAGACGTAGAGATCTGTCCCTCTACCTAACTCCCTCAGGCGAGATCCTAAGCTATTTTAGTGACTTTCTTTCTTATGACTTCTATAAATAACTTAGCCTCCCTCCTCCCCCAAGAATAAGGATTTCAACAAAGGCTAGTAACATCCTGGCAAAGAGGATGAAACCAGACTTACTGGTTTTAAAATAGGGTTTGAATTGCATGGTCCTGGCACACTTGCTGGGATCTCTTGTACCATGTCTTTTATTTGGTTGTTAGCTTTTCCTCAGTAGTTTAGCCCACTTGCAGAGTGCGCTCCTGTCCATGTTCCAGGGGCAGGCAAAGGCAAACTCCACTGTGTGGTCTGTGGAGTGGTCCACGTGAGGCAGCTCGAATGCCGAGTTTATAGGCTCAGTGCACACTTTCTGCTAAGGGGTTTCATTGAGGGTGTTTCCCAAGTCGACTGTGTTCTCCTGTCCATTCTGAGGGAGAGCAGGTTTCGTTTGTTGCTGTTGGTTTTGTTTTTTTTTAAAGCACTAACTGCTGAAAGAGCTTTTACTGAATTAAATCTTCAGCTGCCTCTCTGTTGGATTTATGGGGAGATCTAATGTCATCCTTAGGAGCCTCAAATCGTGAAATGTCCCAGCTCTTCCTTTGAGCCAAGTGCCGGCTGCCTCCCTCTTTAGGATGCAGGTGCTCACCGGGCTCAGCCTGGCTCACACTACAGGCCTCCGTGCAGAGCCGAGCTAGCTTGACGTTTGGACCTCATCGCTTGCAGTGACTAAGTTTTGATCTGTGCAGACCAGAAGCTTTGTGTGTACTCAGAAGCAACAACAGTAGAAGGCACAGTACAGTCTTTCAGGAGCTAAGCTGTCTAAGAGAGGGTATGGAGTGGAGGCTGTACTTTCAGGAACGATGCTCCGCACAGTCATTCAACAGAAGCCACTGACTGACGGGTGCATCTCTTACCTTGAAGGCTGGCATGTTGACATAGATAGATGAAGACTCACTCCATCTGGAGTCAGCAACTTGAAACAGGCAAAAGAAAGATGGGTAACCACCAATGTCTGTTTTATTTCTAAAAGAGGCCCTGTCTGTTGGAGGGAAGGGGAGGGAACTTCTTGAACATGCTTTTCCCTTGCTCATCTCTACAGAGATTTTTGCCTCTCTTTAGGTATCTTTCACCATAGCTCCCTCTAGGACGGGGCTTTCAGGTTTGTAGAGCAGAGCCTCTTGCTTGATAGTTCCTGGTTTCCAGGTTTGAAGTGACAACGTGTGTTTTGTCTTTTGCAGGTTGGGTGGTCCAGACCCCTTGGATTATGTAAGCATGTACAGGAATATGGGGAGTCCTTCTGCCAACATCCCTGAGCATTGGCACTACATCAGCTTTGGCCTGAGTGATCTCTACGGTGACAACAGAGTCCACGAGTGAGTGTGTGCCACCTGTCTTTCCTTAACCCTAAGCCTGTTTCTGACGTTTCATTGAATATGTGTGATAATGTTGGTTCTGTGGGAGTAACACTTTTCCATGTCACCACTCTGTTTCCACCTTCTGCCTGTGTTGGCTAGCCCGGAATTGGCTATGTAGGCCAAGCTAGTCTTGAATTTGTGGTGGAGGGGCTTAAGCTGGTCTTGAACTCTCCATCCTCCCTCCCCAGTGGCAGGGGTTGCAGATCTGTGCTGCCAAGTTTGCATTCATCGGTGCTTGGGTTGCCTGCTTCACGTGTTTAGCCCCAGGCTGCTATCTCTGCACTGTGCCTTCTGAAATCTTACCCCTTTCAGGGACAGAGAGATGGCTTAGCCATGGCTGCTCATGCAGAGGACCCAGGGCACCCATGGGGTAGCTCACAACTGTCTTTTAACTCTAGTTCCAGCAGACCCAGGGTCCTCTTCTGGCCTCTGTAGGCAGTAGACACATAAGCAATAGACATACATGCAGCCAAGATACCCGCACACACAAAATAATAGAAAATTAAAAATTTTTTTCTTACTCTCTAATTTCTCTTTATAATCAACTAATACATATTTTAATTCCCATAACATATTTTGATACCAAGTGAAATATAATTAACTTAGTATTTAGTCCTCCAAAATTACAATTAGACTAATTATAAAAGCTAACAACATTTTTTAAATCAGTGATTAGGCACCAGGGACTCTTGTACCCATTTATACATATGTGTCACTAATGAATTTAATTTCAGCACAACACTGTAAAACTACTAGGTAATACTATTCACCCCACTTAGAAATGAGAAAACATAAAGAGCCTCTATAACATAAATCTTTTCTCAGTGGTGTGAGGGCCAAGATTGATTGATTGATTGATTGACTGGGTGGTTGATTCAGAGCCAGGGTTTAGATGTAGACAGTCTGGCTCCTTAGAGGAGATGCCTTTAGGATCACACCCAGGTCCTCAGGCACAGTAGGTGAATGCTGTATCGTGGAGCTCCGTCTTCAGCTAAAGCAGTCTACAGTCTTCAGGTCTTTTGAGACAAGTCCTTAGTATGTAACCACGACATGCCTGGAATCACCACATGAAAGTATTTATTAACACAGCAACATAGAAGATATGAAGAACTACAACAAACTGGGAGGAAAGTTATGATCACTTGCATGAACATGTTATCATCTCCAAAGACATCCTCTACACAGTCTGTACAGAGTCAGGACAAGAGGGGCCTTGCTACTTTTTTGTTTATGTGTTTTTGAGACAGGCTTTTCTGTGTAGAGCTCTGTGTTCTGGAATTTACTCTGTAGACCAGGCTGGCCTTGAATTCACAGAGATCTGCCTGGGATTAAAGGCCTGTGACACGGTCACCTGGCTGAGCCTTGCTACTTTTTCAACTGGCCTAAGCCAAGTACATCACCCAGAAAGAAGACGGATAGTGTAAGAGGTCTCCCTTGTCACTGGGTTCTCTTGCTGCTGCTGTCTTATCGATGAGGAAACTGAGTTACTTAAGCCTTACATCTAGATAATAAAAGGGACTGGAATTTGCATTAGGCTGAGTCCAGAGGTTGAACTCTTAGACCATCCATCCCAAGTCTCTTTACCCACAGGCCCAGGCTAGCTCTTTCTCTTTTGTTAGGTTCAGAGGCCAGGCTGCCTCTCTTCCCTAGCACACATGGGAGGTAGTATCTATGTCTGCCTTCACAGCCTTCCAAATGGGTCAGCAGAAACCTTGGAAATAGACTTAGTCTTGCCTGAGTGGGGACCTTGCTGTACAGTATTTACAGTGGAGATAGAATGATGAAAGCAGATGAGGAAGGAAAGAGACTGTGCCGTGTGCTTTTTTCTATTGGGTTTTAGAGACAGACCTCACTCTGTGGCTAACGCTGGCCTAGAACTCATTGTAATCAAGGCTGACCCATATCCTCTGGAGCTGGAGTTCCGGTGGTTGTGAACCATTCGATCAGGGTGCTGGGAACCTACCTCAGTTTCTCTGGAAGAGCAGGAGTGCTCCAGACAACTCGGTGACAGTGCAATAGTCTTGTAGGTAAAGGCACCTGCTCCAACCCTGATAATGACCTGAGTTTATTCCCCGGAACCCAGGGGGAAGGAGAGAACCAGCTCCACAGTTGCCCTCTGACCTCCATACTCATGACATGGTACAATGTGCATATTCCTCCTCATACACTGTCTCAGCCAGGGTTACTATGTAATGAAACACCATGACCAAAAGCACTTGGAGAGGAAAGGGTTATTCCGCTTATATATCCTGAATCCAAAGCAGGATTTGAGAGAAGTCAAACAGGAACTCAAAACCAGCAGGAACTGATGCAGAGGCCATGGAGGAGTGCTTGCTCCTTAGGACTTGTTCAGCCTGCTCTCTTATAGCACCTGCTCCACCAGACCAAGGTCGTACCACCCACAAAATGCTGGGCCCTCCCAGGTTAATTAATAATTAATTGAGAAAATGTATAACATATAGTGGCACACACCTTTATTTCCAGTATCCAGGAGGCCAGCCTGGTCTATATAATTAGTTCCAGGACAGCCAGAGCTATAGAAAGACCTTTTTAAAAAAAAAAAAAATTCTGTGTGTGTGTGTGTGTGCATGTGTGTGTGCATGTTCGTGTATGCACACATCCACATGCGGAGGCTAGAAGAGGCAGTTGGATCCCCTAGAGCTGGCATTGCAGGCAGTTGTGAGCCATCTGATGTGGGTGGTGGGAACTGAGCTGTGCTTTTCTCAGACAGCAGCAAACACTCTTAAGCATGGAACCATCTCCCCAGGTCCGCTCCCCACCACGAGGACTTCTCGTTACCTCTTAAGTATAGCTCAGCAATGTTGGCTATCCAGGTGGTGAAGTAAAAGCCAGTCTGGTGACCCCATTCCTCTCCATGGTGTTGTGCTATTTTTATTTTTGTTCCTACTGTGTCTCCTCCTAGCATCTTTCTTTCTTCCTCATAGCTTGTTGAGGATAGAGACAGACATTTCTTCTTGCTTGGGGACAGGAGGAGGAGGAAGAGCCCCCTTTGGTAATCCTAAGGTGACATACAATTGATTGTACGGCCATTTTCACCCATGGTTTCTCCCTGCCTCCCATTCACTAGCCGGAACAGGATGAGTGAGAACCATTGTTTGCACCAAACTGCTTGCCATTCAAGCCTGAGGAGCTGAGTTTGGCTCCCCCAGCATCCACAGGAAAAGCTGGGCATGGTGGTGCGCATCTATAATCTTAGCAGGAGGCAAGTGGAGACAGGGAAATGCCTGGAGCTCACTGACTAGTCCGTCTTTCCAAATGGTGTGCCCCAGGCCCAGTGAGAAAGCCTGTTTCAAAAAATTAAAGTGAAGAACAGTAGGGGAGATGCCACACATGTGTACACTGACATGACACGTACATGCACAATACCACACACATGCACAAACTAAAAACAAAGTGAAATGTGGACATTATATATTTTTATTTACACACACACACACACACACACACACACACACACACACACACACACACAGAGATTTGGATGCTGAGAATTGTACTCAGCCCCCTGCCCCATGCTGGGTGCATTTCCTACCACTGAGCTACACTTTGAGTCTAAAAACATAAAAACTATGTCATGGGAGTTCATGGTTTTGACACATATAAACCATGTAGTGCTTACACAGCTCCATTTCACATGCTTATTAATCTTTTATGGTCAAAACATTCCATATCCTTTCTTTTAGCTTTCTGAGAAGTGCCGTGCACTCTTGTTATTTCTAGACAGCCATGATTCAGTTGCACCCCAGTGTTTCTTGAGCTTAGTTTCCATGGCTCAGCTTCTCCCCGTTTTGCCCTTCTGCTCTCTATGGCCCTGCTTAACCACAGGCTCACCCCCATTTCTGTGAGCGTACCAAAAGTCCTTTTCTTTTGTTTGCTTTACTTTTGCTCTTAACTGGTTTTATTTTATGTGTATGGTGTTTTGCCAGCATGTATGTGCACCACTGGTTTGCTGGAGGCCAGAAGAGGGCAGGCCTCAGAGTCCCTGGAACCTTAGTTACAGATGGTTGGGAGCTTCCATGTGGGTGCTGGGACTCAAACCTGCATCCTTTGGAAGAGCAGCTAGTGCTCTCAACTGGCCGAGGCCTCTGTATGGCCCTCGTCTTAGTTTTTTGAAACAGGGTCTCATATACTCCAGACTTGAACTTGTTGTGTTTCTGAGGATGACCTTGGACCTCAGCTCCTCCTGCCTGTCCCGCTGTATGGCCCTATGGGCTTGCATGGTGCTGGGGCTAGAGAACCCTGGCTCTGTGCGTGCTAGGCAGACACGACCAAATGAACTACACCCCTAGCCCAAAGGGTTGTGAAAAGGCCGTTTCTGAAGTTGAAAGATGACGTAGATTCTCCCTTGGAGCAGTAACGGGCGAGCATGAGGATTTTCTAGAAAGGCTACCCACAAATGCCTTCAGTAGAAGAGACTGCTCTTTCCCAGGCCCACACCTGGGATCTGTCAGACATCTGGGCCTCAGCTGCCAAGCGCTGGTTAGAAGCCTGCAGCGCTGGCCTTTTCCTTTGTGGCCAGGCACGCATGCATGGAGTGGAGAGATGTGTGAGGCTGCGGACGAGCCTTCAGTGCCTTTCCCTGAGCATTTCTGTGGCTCCTGGGACCTCTAGAAGCCCTCCCTGGACAGAAAGTTCCAGAGGCCAGAGAAAGGCCTTTGAAGCTACCTAGCTGTAGAGTGTGTTCATGAACCAAGGCCGACTTCCTGGTGCGATTCTGTGAGGCAGTCATCTGTAGAATTATTGGACTGGTTCCAAAGACTGGCTTCATGTGGAATTGCTGCAAATGTTGGCCCTACCCATAGGGCCACACTTCACCACCAGGGGAGAGCGAGGCTGTGCCCTCCAGATGAGACTGGTTGACAGACGTGGCATATTCAAGTGGATGTGGGGTTGTTCTGGTCCTACTTGAGGCTGGAGTTGCACATGGAGGGCTTCCTGTAGCTGCCTTGACTGAGAGCCTTCTCTCCTTTCCTGTTCTTCTTCACTGGACACTGCACCACACGAGTTATTTATTGAAACACTGGCCACAGATTAACTCGGCCACTTGTTAATTAGTGTGGACTCAATCTCCTGCAATTTAGAAAGGCTAACTTTCCTTTCTTGAAACTTGCCTTAAAGGAGCTCTGTAACATGCCCCTTTCTATGCCGGGCTCTTCAGTAGAAACTCAGCCTTTGCTGTGTGTACATGTCTTGGCCTTCCCTCCCAGTGGATCCGAGCTAGCTGCCCTCCCTGGTGTGCCTTACAAGACCAGCTGATGTATAGCGCAGCTGAAGTAGCCAGCTGAAGGAAGGAAGTGCTCTGCCAGCTCAGCAGAAGGCAGGCCGCTCTGAAGCCTGGTCCCTTTGCTTTTATCTCAGAGGTGTTTAGTTTCCCAGTGTCTGCCAGGGCGGGGATTCAGACCACCTGAGAAGAGTGGAAGGTGAACAGGGATAGAGTTCAAGGAGGGGGCCTGGACCTTTTTTTTTTTTTTTTTACATTTTTACTTTTTTTTTTTTTAATTTACATTTGGGGTTGTCACAGATACATTTGCCCCTTTGCACATGTTAGAGGACAGCTTTCATGAATTGTTTCTTTCTCCACCATGTGGATTCCCAGGACCAAAGTGAGTTAGTCAGGCTTGTCAGCAAGCATCTTAACTTGCTGAGCTGTTTCAGCAGCTCACAGACCTCTTATTTTTGTAGTTGCTGTAGTGCTGGGAATCAGACCCAGGGCTTTGAGTATACTAGGCAAGCCTCTAAAACCCCAGGCTCCTAGACCTCGGAGGTGTTCCCTGTCCACCAGAAAAGTGGTGTGGGGTTCTGAGTCTGAGTGCATGTGTGTCCTCTTGCCTGTTGCCTATGGTTATCCTTCTCTGTCGTTTTCTACCTTAGTTCTTTGAGACAAGCTCTCACTGTCTTAGTTAGAGTTCCTATTGCTGTGATGAAGCACCGTGGCCAAAGGCGTCTCGGGGAGGGAAGGAAGGGCTTATGCTCTCATCACAGTCAGAGGTTAGGGGCAGGGACCCAAGCAGGGCAGGAACCTGAGGCAGGAGCTGATGCAGAGGCCATGGTGGAGTGCTGCGTCCTGCCTTATTCCTTATGGCTCCTCACAGGTGGTTCCACCCGCAGCACATCAGTCACTAAGACAGTGTCCCATGGGCCTGCCTTCCCCAGAGCCTATGGAGACGTTTTCTCAGTTGAGGTCTCCTCCTCTCAGATGACTATAACTTGTGTGAAGTTAACATAAGAACTAGCCAGGATGCTCACTGAACCCTGAGCTTGCTATTTCAGCTGCACTGGCTAGCCATTAAGCCCTCAGAACCTACCTGTTGCTTCCTTACCCACCCCATTGGGCCTGCAAGCCTATGTGACTGTGTTCAACATTTCAATGGGTGATGAGGATATGATCTCAAGTTCTCATGGCTGCATAGCAACCACTTTACCCACTGTGCCATCTCCACAACTTATCTGTTTATCTAATTTTTTTTTTCTGAGACAGGATTTCATGTTGTCTCAGAATGAAAACTGTATACCTGAGGATAATCTAGAATCCCTAATCCTCCTGCCTCTTCCTCCCAGGTGCCAGATTATAGGCACTCCCTGAACCAGGCCTGGTTTATGGGATTCTGGGATCAAACCCAGGGCTTCATGGATGCTAGGCTAACACTTAACCAACTGAGTTACATCTTCAGCTCCACACTATGTGTGCACAGTGCTGGGAATCAAACCCATGTTTGTGCACGATAGACATGCATTTTACCAAGCAAGTACATTCCGAGCCTGCCTTTAATATAGTGATTGCCTGCCTTCCTACTTCCCGAGTTACCTGAGTTTGCCAGCACCTTCCTTGTCCAACGTTCCTCTTCTGAAACGCTGATTCTGACCCTTGACCCCTGAGTTCCTTCCTGTGTCCTGCCTCTGAACTGTCCCCATAAGTTGCATCTTCTGTTTCTGTGTCTCAGCTTTGATCTGTGTCCCTGAGGTAAGATGGATGGAGGTGAGTCCTGATGGATGATCTCCTTACCCTTCAAATAACTGCAGCTTGGGACCAAGAGACCTAGAGGCCTCTCAGACCTAGAGACCTCTCAGACCTAGAGACCTGCTGGTGTGCAGCACACACACCAGCAGAGCAGTATCGATCCATCTTTAAAATTCACTACATCAGGACCTGGAGAGATGACTCAGCAGTTAAGAGCTCTTGCTGTTTTTCCAGAGCACCTGAGTTTGGTTCCTAGCTGCCCACAACTCTAGCTCCAGGAGATCCAACACCCTTCTCTGGCCTCCGAGCACACACACATTCAGGGAATACAGTCACAGAAATACATACATACACATAAATAAAATGCTAAATTCACAGCACTGGGGGCTGAAGAGAGTTCAGTTCTTTTTTTTTTTTTTTTTTCTCTTTTTCTTTTTTTTTTTCCGGAGCTGGGGACCGAACCCAGGGCCTTGCGCTTCCCAGGCAAGCGCTCTACCACTGAGCCAAATCCCCAACCCCTGAGAGTTCAGTTCTTATAAGACACTGTACTCCTCCTGCAGAGGACCCAAGTTCATTTCCTAGTATCCATCTCCAGTGCCTTACAATATCACCACCTATAACTCCTGATAACCTGAGTTTGAGTCCTGAAACCTATGAAAAGGTGAAGGGAGAAAACTAACTCTGAGAAGTTGTCCTCTGACCTCCACACACACATGTAATACTATTAATAAAAAATTATGTTCTACTGTGGTCTTCCCTTAAAGGGGAGCTGAGCTCCTATCTCAGAGACCCCATGAATAAGGGAGCTTCTAGGTAGCAAAGAAAGCACTCTGATTCCAAGTCTGTGTAAGCTTGGAGGGTGGATAACCAAGTGGGAAGCTGTGCCCTCAACCTAACTACTCCCTATTGAGTGAAGCAGTGGTTTTCAAACTGTGCCGTACCCTGGTTGACCCTTGTTACAAGAAACATTTGGCTCCATTTTTTTAATGCAAGAGCAGTGGTAGGATAGGGCTGTGTCCCATGAGTGTAGACACTGCCACCTGTGTAGCACCACTCTGGAGGCTCAGAATGATAACCAACTTACTTCTAGAGTGAAAAAGATACCATCAAAATAAATAAAGAGATGTACTTAAATTCAGAGGTATCCTGAACTAGTGGTATGATCACAACTGAGTAAAGTTAACCAGGATGTGCCTGTTAGGGAATTGTCAAGCCGGGATCAGGACAGGGACCAGTTGGACACTGGTGACAGCTGGACAGTGGTTATAGGATCTTGGGTCATCTCTTGAGTCACGGCTTCTATAACCTTATTGTGTATTTCCAGAGTTACCAGGGAAGTCTACAACTCTGTAATGCACAGTGGTGACATCATTTGTTACTGGCTTAGTTGGCAAATTAACATGGTTATACTTCTTGTGTGGTCAGGAATATCTATGTCCACTATTCCACAAGCCCACAGCATCTCTTGGCCAGGATTTTTGGGGTGTCTTTCTGAGGTTTCCTGTAGCTAGGAGGTGCACTTTCCAAGGTGGCTAAGGCATAGCTAGTCTGAGATGAGTTATAAATATGTGGAAGTGGGCATGGTGGCATGTGCTGAGGCAGGAGGATGTGTGAGTTTGTAGAGTATGTGCTTAGCAGACCTGGAGCTTGCCTGGGTAACTCAGACTCTAGTTTTGGTGGGAAAGGGCCAGGCTGCCCTGGAGCCCACAGCAATCCTCCTGCCTCTAGAGTGGAAGGATCACAGATAAGCCACTATATCCAGTAAAATCTCAACTTTAAATCAAAACAAAATAAAACAAAACAAAATGGACCAGAGAGATGGCTCATTGGTTAAGAGGACTTGCTGTTCTTACAGAGGATCCTGGGTTCAGTTCCCAGTACTTATACGGCAGTTCACAACCATCTGTAACTCCAGTTCCGAGATATCCAATACCATTTTCTGGCCTCTGCAGGTGCTAAACATGCATGTGACACACGTACACACATACAAACCAAACATTCATACTCGTAAAATATAAATAAATAAATCTAAACCAACAACTGAAAGGAAAGGGTATCAACTCAGAACCCCAAGACCAAGTTTTCTACACAAAGGATTTATTTGCCCCAGGGAGACACAGGGAATAAGAGACAAAACCAGGAAAGGAGGGGTTGGGGATTTAGCTCAGTGGTAGAGCGCTTGCCTAGGGAAGTGCAAGGCCCTGGGTTCGGGTCCCCAGCTCTGAAAAAAAAAAAAAAAAAAAAAAAAAAAAAAAAAAAAAAAAAAAAAAACAGGAAAGGAGAGGATGGTGAAGGGAAAGAGAACAAAGAAAGGGATATTTGTTGGGGGCCCTGGGAGGGGAGCTGACCCAAAGGGCTGTCTTGGATAGAGAGGAGATAGGCTGGCCAAATAAGGAGATAGGCCTTGGTGGCTAGATTCAGGAATGTCATCTAATGTTGTTTAGCGAGGCAGAGGGAGTGGGGGAGGACAAGGCCTGCCAGAGCCATGTTCGCCATTCTAGAGTCAGCTAGAGTCCCTTCAACCAGGTATGGCCATTCCTCTCATCCCAGCACTTGGGAGGCTGGCTTAGGAGGATCGTAAGTTTGAAGCCAACCTGCACTGCACAGAGAGTTCTAGGAGAGCCTAGGTTATATAATGTGCCCCTCCCTCATTACACCCCCAAAGACATGTTGATACCCAGATCTTTTTCTTCTGTTTTTATATTCAGTTATAACATGTACACACAGACACACGCTCACACATGCACATAGGAACATATGTGCACATATGTACACACACTACGTGGATGCTTTACTTTGAGATTCTTATTTATTTGTGTGTGTGTGTGTGTGTGTGTGTGTGGTGGGGGTGGGGGGAGTGGGGTGGGGAGAACGTATGCCAAATGAGAGTAGAATGAGGATGTAGGACCCCCTGGCAATGGAGTTGGAGATGGTTGTGATCTGTCATGGGACTGGGAATCAAACCTGGTTCTCTAGAACAGCAGCTAGTGCTCTCCACTCCAGCCCCTACCTTAATTCTTTTTTTTAAAATAGGGTCTCATTGTGTACCCTGGATAACCTTGAACTCAGAGATCAGCCTGCCTCTGCTCCCTGGGTGCTGAGATTAAATAGATGAACCACTGTGCCTGGTTACACTTGTTCTTTTAGACTAGCGTTAGGCTTGTGACAGATTGAGCAGACTCATGTGGCATGATGGTGTATACCTGTAGTCCCAGAACTCAGGAGGATGAGTTCAAGGCTGGCCTCCACCAAAGAAGAGTTCTGTGATCAACTCCTGTGTGTGGTGTGTTACATTACTGGTAACTTATTAGTAATTAAAGTTCAACATGGCAGAATTCTCAGAAGTTCACTCTGGACTGTACAGTTACTTGGGTTTGGAAAACCCATGCCCTGTCTACCCACACACAGTAGTTTGACTGTCTCTAGATGTTTCCTGGCTCCATGTAGTCGTCCCTCCCTCTAGCCCCTGGCAACCACTGAACTTTTGTCTCTGTAGCTTTTCATTTCTGAAAATGCCGTCTAGATGGAATCAGAGTGCGTAGCCACTAAGCAAACTAAGCCAGGAGGGGCCTTCACGACCATGGCCTCACTTCAGTTCCTGCCTTCCGGTCCCACCTGAGTTCCTACCCTGACTTCCCTGAGCCGCGTTGCTTTTGGTCTTGATGATGGTTGTCACAGCGAGGAGAGCAAACTGGAGCGTGCAGCTTCTTGGGATTGAACTTGGGTCACCAGTTCTGTTCAGTATCTTTGCCGATTGCTGAGCTATCTCACTTGTCTGTCTGTCTGTCTGTCTGTCTGTCTTGAGGGGGGCAGGCACAACAAAGTCTTACTATGAAGCTTTGACTGTTGAACTCACAGATCTGCCTGGCCTGCCTCTGCCTCCACAGTGCTGGAGTTAAAGATGTCTTTATTTCTTAAGGACATCTTGTTTTTAGGTTTTGGTGATTTGAACAAAGCTGATATGAACACTGGTTCTTATGAAAGCTTTTGTGTGAATATAGGTTTTCAGTTTGTTTGGGGAGTAGGGATGTGCATGCTGGGTTATATGCTAAAATTACGTTTAGCTTTGTGAAAAACTGCCAAACTGTCTTCCAAAGCGACTGCATCATTTTGCATCCCAGCCAGCAGTGACCGAGAGCCTCTGTTTTATATCCCCACTAGCACTCATTGTTGATGGTGTTTTAGCCTCTTTAGTGGGTGGGGGATAATCTATACAGTATTGTTTTAACTTGCAATTCTCTAATGAAATAATTCCGTCTGCACACCTCAGTGTGAAATACGGTACTGAACGTCTCTTCCGTCTGCACACCTTAGCATGACAGACTTTTACATTTGTCTTTGTCCCTCTCCCCTCTTCTTAGGCCCACTTTGTCTCTATACGCTCCTCTCACTTCACAAATCTACAAGTTGGTCTTGTGTTTTCTGGTATATTTTCCTTTGTCCCCTCGGAGCCTAACGAGTTGCCGTCCATGAGAAGTGACTGGACTGCTCTGTTGAAGTCTCAACCCATCTTAGACTCTCTCTGTCTCAGTTGAACCATTACAAAAAAGACAAAATCTACAACTTGCCTGGCCTGGCCTTTTCCTGTCCCGCCCTTTGTTGTTCTCAGATTTGGAAACTGGAGCAGGGTGGGAGGACCCATAACCCTCCTACCTTTGTTTGTGATCCTTTATTCTGACCCTGAAAACAGTTGGGAGTGACTGCTGCCCCAGCTCCACCTGAGTCTGTGTGGAGACCTAACTTCTTCCACGGCTTCTCCGCCCCTTGGCTGACTGTTGCCAACCTCACCTTGCCGCCCGCCCGCTGCTAGAGCCTGAGAACTCACATTTGCCTGTGAAGAGAGCGGCTGCCGTTCGGTTGCCCGGCCACCTTTCCTGTGTTCATCTTGCCCACTCTTCAGTTAATACTGACATTTTTTAAACTGTAGCTCAGGCCTCAGCTTGCTGTGTAGCTATGGCTGTCCATGAATTCCAGATCTTCCTGCCTTCCTGTCCATGAGATGACCTTAGGATTTGAACCACCGTGCCTGAGTGTTATTGTTATTGTTATTATTTACTTTTGTTTTAAGACAAGGCCTTGGTTATATACCCTAGTGTGATGGTTGTTCTTGGTTGCCAAGTGACTACATCTGGAATTAACTAAAACCCAAGCAGTGCACTTGTGAGGGATTTTTTTTCTAGTTAAATCATTCGAAGTGGGAAGCCTGCCTTTAGTCTGGGTCTAGTGAGGTGGGAGGACCACCTTTAGTCTGGGTCTAGTGAGGTGGGAGGACCACCTTTAGTCTGGGTCTAGTGAGGTGGGAAGCCCACCTTTAGTCTGGGTCTAGTGAGGTGGGAAGCCCACCTTTAGTCTGGGTCTAGTGAGGTGGGAGGCCCACTTTGCTCTGGGAGCCCATATAAAGGGCATGGGGAGAGAAGCTTTGCTCTTTGTCCACTTCCTCTCACTCTCACTGGAGAATCCACTCCATCCTGGAATGTGATGAAGAAGATGGAGACCCTTCTTACCTTCTTTTTTAATGTTTTATAGTCTTTATTTAAAAATTACCTATTTTATGTGCTTTTGTGTTTTACCTGCATGTATGTCTGTGTGAGAGTGTTGGGATCCCCTGGAACTGTGGTTACAGACAGCTATGAACTACTATGTGGGTACTGGGAACTGAACCCAGGTCCTCTGGAAGAGCAGCCATCTCTCCAGCCACTAGAGCTTACTTCTTTACGATTCTGGAGTAAACTGAAGACCAGCTAAGACATCCAGCCTCTTGGACTGAACAACTACTGGATTCTTGGACTTTCTGTTGGTAGATAGCCATTGTTGGACTAGCTGGATTATTAAAACTACTCTAATAAACCACACACTCTCTCTCTCTCTCTCTCTCTCTCTCTCTCTCTCTCTCTCTCTCTCCCCCTCTCCCTCTCCCTTCCCCACCCCCCTCTCTCTCTCACTCACTCTGTCTTCTAGAGAATTATGACAAGTACACCCAGGCTATCCTTGACCTTTAGAAATCCTCATGCATTGGCCTCCAAGTGCTAGTATTACACGTATGGTCTGTTTGCTCCTAGAATGTTTAAACAAAATCATAAATGTACTTTCATACTTGGTTGTAGCAATGGTATGTTGATCATTTCATTTTTCCCTTTAAAAGATCAGTCTTAGGCTGAACATGGTAGTATGTGACTGTAATCCCAGCACTTGGGAAGCAGAGTCACAAGGATCACAAATTTGTAGCCTATATTTAATAAAAAATTTATAAATGTGTTTATTTGCATGTATGTGTGTTCTTGTAGTGACTCTGGGTGCCCAAGAGGCCAAAAGATGGAGTTACAGGCTGTTGTGAGCCTGACATGGGCACTAGAAACTGACCCTGATTGTCTTCAAGAGCAGCAAGTGCTCCTAACCGCTGAGCTTTCTCTCAGGATCCACAGAGTACACACAAATGCCATGGTGGGTAAGTCTAGCTGCTGAGATAAATAGGCTGCATTCTAGGCCAGGCTCATTAGTCTTCTATGGTACACAGAAGTCAAGCGACGGGAGACTTGGTGTTCGGCTTAGAAGAAAGGATGATCTTTCTGACACAGGTCTGCCAGGTGATGGGTTGCTAGGCCCAACGGATTTCTACCCAGCATGAATCTTGAGATGTCTTTGGAGGACCGGGCATTTCTTCACTGTATAGGGCGTCAGTGCTGGGCAGGTTCTGGGCCTGAGGTTTGTGATAATGAACAACACTCAATCCTGCACTTCACTGCCTGCCTTGGCTGAAGTCTCTTTATAGGAGGTGGATTTGATACCACTTCAGAGCCTTAGGTCCTCATGGTGCCTGACTGTCTCTTCTTGTAGAGTTCATGCCTTAGGCCTTGTGGAGAAGGAATCCAGAGGCTTAGAAATGTGGTCAGCCTATATTTGAGGTGAGGCCAGTTGGCCATTTGACAGTGAGGACTTGGGTTCATAGCGGCTTCCTAGAAAGTGGAGTGCTCTAGTCTCTAGACTTCTAATGTAACCCTCAAAGGTCCTTCTTTTCCTAGTCCCCTTCTTTAGGGGTCACAAACCTGCTCATAGAACCAGCCTCAGAAAGACCACTCAAATCAAAGGGCTGTTCGTGATCTCCAGAGTTGACTCATGTGACTTTCATGTGATACCCAGTGCTGCTGGGAGCCCTGCCTTCCAGGGCGTGAGGTCAGAGCTCAGGGCTCACAGCTGTGAGGTATACGACTTTTGGAGAAGGGGGTCTGCCTCTGGGTTCAGGTCCGTCTAGCTGGCTGGCTCCACTTCTGCTAGCTGCAGATAGGACTCCTATGCACCTCTGAAGGCTTAGCTCCTAGACAGAGAAAATTAGTGAAAGTTGACAGGCGACATTACAATGTGCTCAAACTCTGTCTCCTTCCTGCTCCAGCATCTCCAAGATCAGGTTGCAGATGCTGGATCCCCTCCCTTGTCTGAACACTTCATTCTTGTAACCAGGGCTTTTACATAGAGAAGAGACCAGAAGAAGGCAGCAGCTGGGCCTTTGGAGGTAGAGATTTCTAGAAATGTTGGTGATGTGGGCCTGTGAGTTTTGGGCTAGGTCTTTGACCAGGGACAGTATCCATAGCATGTCATGTAGTTATGTCTCTGCTCAGAGCCAGCCTGTTGCACTTGAGGAAAAGCCATGGGCATCCGTAGCCGTTATGGTCCAGCACCTCTTCCTCTTCCTCTGCCACTCTTGCCCTTCCTCACTCTGCTCCCTGCTCTCTCCTCTATCTAAAGGCCTTTGCACTTGCCTGGGCAAACCTGGAGTGCTCTGCCTACGACAGTCTCACCCCTGACTCCTGCACTCCTTAGGTCTTCTCAAGTAGTCATCATCTCAAGTAGTAAGGCCTTCTCTAACTGCCTCTTTCCTTTCTTCTCTCTCTTCTCCTCCCCTCCCTCCTTCCCTCCCTCCTCCATCCCACCTTTCTTTTCTTTTCCTTAACCTTCCCTTTCTTTCTGTCTTTCTGCCTGCCTGCCTGCCTTTCTTTCTTCCTTCCTTCCTTCCTTTCTTTCTTTCTTTCTTTCTTTCTTTCTTTCTTTCTTTCTTACTTACTTTCTTTTTTTCTTTCTTTCTTTTCTTTGAGACTGGGTCTCACTGTATAGACCAGGCTGGCCTTGAACTCACAGAGATCCAAATGCACATATATAAACATACTTTATACATTGGTGTTTCCCTGATGACTCTAGTATGTGCTAAATGAGTCAGTTGGAGGCAGTTTTCACTCCATGGGTCCAGCTCTTAGCTCCAGAGGGAAGGAGAATGCCTCAGCACGATGCCTGGCTCTGAGCCCAGGTGAAGGCGTTTCTTCCATTCAGGTCCCCATTCTGGGGATCAGAATCTGTCCAGGACCATGTCAAGCCTTTCTCTGGGAGTGGTGTGTGATGTGGATCGAGTCTAACTTGGCTTGAGTGCTGCACACAGTATTGGGAAGCTCTTCATTTTGTTCCTCAAATTCCCAGGCCCATTATTGAGAGGTCTGTGTTCTGCTCAGTGCTGGAGCGCCCTGGAGTATAAGACAGGCAGGGTTTCTGCTTCCCTGAGTCTTAAATTCTTACAGGAAGACAAATGAAAATGTATTTATAGTTTTAAAGAGTCCAGGTGCCAGGCTGAATATTGAGTTGGGGATGGAGTATTAGAGAGTACTAGATATTATAAAGTGAGCAGAGAGGGAGAAGGTTCGTTTCACAGTGACCAGTATTGGTTTGTATGAAGTTTTGAATTGGTTTGTATGAGGCCTTGAGCCAAGACGGTCATGTTGTACAACTCTAGGGACACTGATCAGACTGTTCTGCAGTGGGTGCTCCCTGGAGGTAAGGTGCTTAGAGCCCTGGCCATCCAACTATGTGACAGTTGAAGCAGGAGGGACCCTGAGGCCTTTTAGGTACAGAAGGAAGGTCAGTGTGGGACAGGATGAGCATGCAGTCTGCAGGCAGTGTGAGAAATGTGACTGTTAGCACTGGAGAGATGGCTCAGGGGTTAAGAACACTTGGGTCTGGTTCCTACCACCCAATCAATGGTAGCTAAAACCCTCCTGGGACTCCAGCTCAAGAGGATCTATTGCCCTCTTCTGGCCTCTTTGGGTACTAGGCAAACACATGGTACACATACATGCATGCAGGCAAAACACCCTGTATACATAAAATAAAAATAAAAGCTTCCAAAAGGATGTGACAGTCAGGACAACCATTCATAACCCAGTTCCCGAGGATCCAGTGCCTTCCTTCCACTGACCCCCAGTACCAGATACAAACATGGTGTGTGTACATACATACACACATAGAAAATATTAAAGTCTAAAAAAGTTAATTAAAATTAAGTTTGATTTTGAAAAAGGACTGGCAGTGAATTCATGGGTGACGGACTTGGGGAACACAGGGATATAGGGAAACTTTCCTGGAGGCAGGGCTCTGCCCTAGTGTGAGGGTTGCAGAGATGAGGTGACTGATGGCTGCAAGAGTGGCCCCAGGGTAGCATCAGAAAGGTACTTGGACCCAGCTTTGACAGTAAGAAGAAAGCTCATGACACTTGGATATTGCTCGTTTGTTGTTTGATATCAAGGTCTGGTCATCTCTGAAACCATGGGCGTGTCATCACGCACATGCTCAACCTTGACATGATGTACCTGCCCCAGGCGCGCGCGCGCGCATACACACACACACACACACACACACACACACACACACACACACACACACACACAACAGCCTTGCCCTGGGGGAGCTGAGATGCTAAGAAGATTGTGTCTTGAATTACCTGCTTCAGGTGTCCGGAGGCACCTGGCTGCTCAAAGTCTTGGGAGACAGTGGGTGGACAAAAGGCCCCTGGGCAGACCTCAGCAAGCCTTGAGCTATACACCTGTGTGAGAGAGGCTCGCTTCCCGAATCAGACTGTGACTTAACCATCATCAGCCCGGCTCGCCTTCTTTTAAAGGTTTTGTGAGGTTGTTGACTTAAGCCAGAATGAGGAATGGTTGGGGTTCTGTTATCTTTATTTTTTTTTTCAATTTTCTTTTTTCTTTGTTTGCTTGTGTGTTTGTTTATTGGTTTTTTGTTTTTTGTTTTGTTTTGTTTTTTGAGACAGGGTTTCTCTGTGTAGCCCTACCTGTCTGGAACTCTGTAGACCAGGGTAGCCGGCCTAGAACTCAGAGATCCTCCTGCCTCTGCCTCCCAAGTGCTGGGCCTAAAGGCATGCATGCACAACTATACCTGGCTTCATGTTAGAGTTCTTAATAGCTTGCTCAGCTGGCTTGGGATTTCCCTGGGTCTGACTGTCTGTCCTCTGGAGTTGGCTGGAACTAGAGGGAACAAGCCCTAGCAGACCTCCCATGGGGAATGGGGGGCAGTTGATTGAGCCCCCACTGCTCTCCAGGAAGGCTCTGCTGCTCCTGGCCTTTATTTTTCTTAAATTCCATGTCTTGGCTGGGAAGCTCTTTGTTCACTGAAGCCCAGAGCAGAGTTAAGCTGCTAAAGTATTGAGAGCAGGAGGGTTTGTCTGCCTGGATTCTGAGCCAAATCTGTCCTGGGAGCTACTGTTTTTAAACCCGAGGAATGCTGTGGGAATGTGGTCCTTGGCTTCTAGCAAGATGTCTCAGGAAAGGGCTACCCCAGTGAGGCAGATGGATGCCATGAATCAGATTGGACAGGGTGTAACAGAAAGTGAGCATGTGACACTTGCTGTTAGCTCTCTCTTAGCTCTAGAGCAAGCATGCTCTCTGTGATCCCACCTCAGTTCTTTCTCCACCTTGCTAGGAACTGAGCCCAGGACAATCTGCAGGCTCAGCCTCTGGCCCTAGGATGATGGGTTTTCTTTTTTTTCCTACCTGACCACTCTTTGCCATCCCACTTCCCTTTTTAACTTTTTGGTTTTTTGAGACAGGGTCTCACATAGCCCAGGCTGTCCTTGAATTTGCTAGCTGAAGGTAACCTTGAAGCTCCTGATCTTCCTGCCTTTACTTCCCTAAATACTAGAATTATAAGTTCATGGCACCATACCAGCTCCCATCTCTCTTTTTATAAAGGTTATAGAAAGTGGTTTAATATAACTCAGAGTTTTAAAGAAGTCTTAATTCTGGAAGAATATTGCCATATAAACATATCTTAAAATTTTTCAGGTTTTTTTTTTTCTTTCTTTTTTTTTTTTTTTTTTTTTTTTTTTTTTTTTTGCTGTTTTACTACCCAGTATAATAATACTGTTGTCACCAACACTTTCCAATTGGCTAACAATGTTATCAGTAATTCTGAGTAGTTCAGGATGAGAATGTCCCCTCTGCTTATTCAGTAATTATTTACAGAATTCCACCATTGTGCTGATGTCAGAGAACAGTAGTAATCAAGGAGTCTCAGGCCAAGTTTGAGGGCTCTGGGAGGGATCCACAGCCAGGAAATTAGACACAAGTAGAAACTGGCCAGTGGTTCTTGAAGGACTGTGTCTACAAAGCCTCGGAGTTCCTCACACACCTGAGGTGAGAGACAGTGGGGACAGGTGACTTCCAGCTGGCTCTAAGATAGGCCGAAGGTGTTCTCTGCCTGAGGTTGAAAGTCTATCTCTGCGTGGAGAATGCCCTTATCTGTGTGTGGAGGAGGAACCTGGGCCACATGGCATTTGCCCGAGGGTCACAAGAAGGTGGTAGAGTGGAGCTGGTGTCAGTTTATTGGTCCTCCCAGCCTGGGCTTGTGCTGTTTCTTATCCAGTCTCGCACTGGGATCCTGGAGTCGGGTGGCTTTAGAGTCCACCCTGCAGCGTCCCTGGGCTAAGCAAGTTGACAGGGAGACTGTTGGGTGATGTCCTCACTGTCCAGCTTCTTTCTTGGTCCTAGCAGACTTGCCATTCTACCTCAGCTGTCCTGGAACTCACTTTGTAGACAAGGCTAGCCTGAAACTCACAGAAATCCACCTGCCTCTGCCTCTGCCTCTGGCTCTCAAGTGCTGGGATTAAAGGTTTACACACCATGCCCAGCAGCTGTTGAGCTGTTTGATTTGTCATTACATTTCTGTATTTATCTATTTAGTGCGAGTGAGTCCATCTCTTTGAGAGGTGTCTTCCTGCATCAGCTTCTTAGTAGCTAACAGTGAGGTGACACATTACAGCCAGCTACAGGCATTTTTGATAATTTTGTTGGTTTTTGCATCATGGTTTTTGTTGTTGTTTCATTTTGTTTTGTTTTCTGAGACAGGGTTTTGTTCTGTGTAGTCCAGGCTGTCCTGGAACTCCCTTTGCAGACCAGCCTGGCCTGAAATGCAGGAATCTGCCAGTCTTTGTGCTGTTTCCCCCACCCCCCAAGTGCTGGGATTAAAGGTGTGTATGCTTGCCTTGCTTCATGGTTGTTTTTAATGCCCATTCATTTATGGTAAAATATTCATGATATGAAAATCACCATTGCCAGCATGTTTAGGTATAGTTTAGTGAAATTAAGTTTTACATTAGTGTACGGCCATTACTCCTTTCAGTTTCTGGAACTTTTTAATTTTCCCAGTTGAAACTAGACCCTTTCAAAATGATAGTTTCCCATTCTTCATGTCTCCAAACACCTAGAAAGCCGGGTTCCACTTTCTGTGTGACTCTGACTGCAGCTGCCTAAGTCGATGCAGGTGGTTGCTCCCAGTGTCAGGTGTATTTATTTCACTTAGCGTGATGTCTTCAAGATTCATCCATGTCATGTGGGTGAGGATCTGTGTGTGTGCGTGCTTGTGTTTGAGACAGAGTTTCATACAACACAGGCTGGCCACAAAGATGACAGTGTGGCCGAGGGTCGTCTGACTCCCGCTCCCACCTCCCAAGGGCTGGGAATTTAAGGATGTGCACCGCACCTGCTTTTCCTTTTCGAAGGACAGATACCAGTCGACTGTTTCCTGTCTGCCCTTCCCACCTCCTCACCTGGCAGTAGGCTCTCGGGTTCCTGTGCTGTTTGTGACCCCTTCAGCACTGTGGTGAGGGATGCTGCTGTCAACAAGGCTCTGCAAGACCTATTTTCAGGCTTTTGTGTAGCTACCGAAAGGTAGAATTCCTGGCTCATTGCAGTAATTCTCTCTCATTTTTTGAAAACAACCATCATGTTTTCTATAGCAGCTGCATTGCCACCAGCCATCCATCAAAGTCCTAACTTCATGACCATTTGACTTGATGAGGCACCATTTACTGATGTTAACAGTAGAGGTTCTACTGTGGGTTTGCGTGTAGCCTGGCTCCTCCTCCTCTGGTGAGCGCAGAGAGCCCTTTGCTTCTCAGTGCTCACAGCAGTCAGCTTCCTGCTGTCTCTGGCCTTTAGTCATGGCGGTGTCCTAATGAAGCACCAGACCTTATATAAGCCCCTACTTATAGAACAGCGGGAGTTTTTCTAATTTTTTGTTTTGTTTTACAAATACTGCTGAATATGTTTATGCCAAAGGCTTTTTTCTAAGATAGTTCCCTTATGGTGAGTCCCCAGAACTAGTCACTGCTACTGTGAATGATGGCCAGTGCTGCTACTGTGAATGATAGCCAGTGCTGCTACTGTAAGTGACAGCCAGTACTTGGCTTTCCTTGCTGTGTTCAGGTGTTGTTCGAAGCGTTTGGCTCTGTGTATTATGCGTGAATTAAGTAGCTTTCTAGAAGTTTTTTTTTTTTTTCTTTTCCTAGACAAAGTCTCTCTATACTATGGATTTGATAAGATGCTTTCCTTCCAAAACTATTCCTCAAGAGGTTTGTCCTTAGGGCTTGTCGTGCAGGTGCTCTGAGCCACAGCCTCGTGAGTGCATAGCACGTGTCGCTAATTGCCTGGCCCTCTCACCAGCCCACCCCCTTTTTCTTTTTATATTTAAAAAAATTATGTGTATGGATGTTTTGCATTCATTTATGTAAATGTACTTTGTGTATGCATGGTGCCTGCAAAGGTCAGAAGAGTTCCACTGAAACTGGAGTTACAGATGGTTGTAAGCCACCGTGTGCTTGCTGGGGACTGAATCTGTGTCCTGGGAAAGAATAAGAAGTACTCTTCACTACTGAGCCATCTCTCCAGCTTTTTTTTTTTTTTTTTTTTTTTTTTTTTTTGGTTCTTTTTTGAGCTGGGGACCGAACCCAGGGCCTTGCGCTTCCTAGGTAAGCGCTCTACCGCTGAGCTAAATCCCCAGCCCCTCCAGCTTTTTTTTAAAGAAAGATTTATTTATTTATTATATATAACACTGTAGTTGCCTTCAAACACACCAGAAGATCCCATTACAGATGGTTGTGAGCCACCATGTGGGTGCTGGGAATTGATCTCAGTATCTCTGGAAGAACAGACAGTGCTCTTAACCACTAAGCCATCTCTCCAGCTCACTTGTCCAGCTTTTTAAATCATGGTTTTGATTACCAGTGTTTATCTTTTCTGACAGAGGAATCTGACTCTCATTACCCTCACTACATTAACACTTGGGTAGTTTGAGGATTACTAACCTATACTAACTAATGTAACAATAAACCAGCTCCCTAGAGTTTACCGTTTGTTTTCTGTTCTTTCCCCTGGAGATACATGGCCAACAAATTGTATCCAAAGCTTACTTAGTTGACTGTCTTCATGGTGGTTCTGGGCTCATTTGAAACAGTGAGAGTCACTAATTGCTTGCTTTGACTATGCGAAGATACTCGTGTGACTGCAGTTATAACTACAGGAAAAGGAAACAAACAAACAAACCAACACAAAATACTGTTGCTCTAGCCCTTCCCATCTGAGTCACACTGCCCTTGTAGGCATCTTGTCTTCTTTCCAGGTTATCCTTCCTGTGTGGCGTCCACATAAATGAATAGTGTTGTTTGCTTTTTCCCGCATAACAATGTTGCATCAGTTTGGTTTTGTTTGGATTTTTTTTTTTAATTATAAGCTCTTTATAGAGCTGACCTCATTATCAATACCATCATCACATTGAGTGTCTTGTGTGTCAAGACTCATACTGGGTTTGGAGCTGCAAAAGGATTCACGTTTCTACTTATCGTTCATGCCTTTGTTCACTAGTTAGACAAAGCACAAGCACTATTTTTAATTTTTAAATTAGACTTGTTTATCATTGATATTTCTTAATGTTTGTTTTGCCTACATGAATGCATATGTGTGCCTAGTGCCCTCAGAGGTTGGGAAAAAGGACAACAGATCTCCTGGAAATGAAATTACAGATGATTGTGAATCCCCATGTGGTTGCTGGGAATCAAACCCAGATCCTCTGGAAGAGTAGCCTGTGCTCTTAACTAACTGAGCCATCTCTCCAGACCCACTATTGAAGAAAGAAAGAAGGACCCTTGGTCTTCTCAGAGACTGAACCACCAACCAAAGAACACACACAGGCTGGACCGAGGCCTCCCTCACATATGTAGCAGATGTGCAGCTTGGTCTTCATGTGGGTCCTGTCCCTAAAGCTGTTGCCTGTCTGGAATACGTTCCCCTACCTGGGCTGCCTTGTCTCGCTTCAGTGGGAGAGGATGCACCTAGCCATGCAGAGACTTGATGTGCCAGGGTGGGGGGTGGGGTGGAGGAGAGGGGCTCCACCCTCTCAGAGGAAGATGGGAGAGAGGCTGAAGGGAGGGACTGTGTGTGGAGAGGATGGGGAGGGAGCAGTGATTGGGATGTAAAGTGAATTTAAAAAAAAAGAAAATATACTTTATTTATTCCTCGAGAGTTTCACACATGATCATACCTACTTCAGCACCTTTCCTCCATGCCCCAGGCTCCCCAGCATACCCTTGTCCCTTTCCCGTCCCGTCCCTTTAAGGTTTTTGTTTTTAAGCATCTACTGGGTCCAAGTAGTCCTGACTGTTGCTGTGCTGCTGGTCTTGCTGGCTTACTGTGCAGGCGAGGTGGTGTTGTGCTGCGTTTTTGAGACAGTTTCTCAGGGAGCTCGCCTAGGCTGCCTCCCACTTGCTAAGATCAGACTGAGCTTCAGGGACTGGAGGCTCCATGCGTGGTTAAGTCTTCTGCTTTGTGAGCACCTCCTAGCGAGCTCTCTGCAATGTCAGCCCCAGGAGATCAGTGCCTCTCGCCTCCTTGTACACTCGTGTGTGTACATACAGATCTCAAGGCGCAGGGTGGCTCCATGGTCAGGTGTATTTGCTGTTCTTCCAGAAGATTCTTGTTTGGCTCCAAGCACCCACACTGGTGTGGTTTATGACTGCCTGTAACTCTGTCTCAAGGGGGATCTGACACCTCTCTTTCCATGGTCATTTGCACTCGTGCACACAGACATACACATATCCATAATTAAAGTAAACTTTTTTTTTAAAAAGGGGGGGTGGTGGTGCTGAGAGATGGCTCAGCGGTTAGAGCACTGACCGCTCTTCCAGAGGTCCTGAGTTCAGTTCCCAGCAACCACACGGTGGCTCACAACCATCTTGAATGGGATCCGATGCCCTCTTCTGGTGTGTCTGAAGACAGCGACAGTGTACTCAAATAAATGAAAAAAATAAATCTTAAAAAAAAAAAAAAAAAAAAAAAGATTGACCTTCAACTCCTGAGTCCCTGCTTTCTACATTCTTTCTTACAGCTGCAGATACATAAATGAGCTTTTAGGGAGTTTGTAGTAGTTTGAAGGTACAATTTTTGGAGGTAGTAAACATGTATGTATCTTTGTTAAGGTGCTAAATTCTCCTCCTTAATAACTGTACTAATTGTGCTCTCACCCTGTGAGAACTCCTCTTTGCTGTAACCTCACCAACAAAGTGTAGCAATTACCTGCTAATGCCGGCTAATCTGAGGGAGGGACGGGTGTGAGTTTGCTCCCATCTATGCCTCTCATTTTGAGTGAGGTTGAGCGTTTTATCACATGCTTGTGAGGCATGCACCCTCATACACTGGTTCATGGGGGTACATTCTAACAAGTGTATCACTGGGCCCTGCTGTTGTTTTATGAACATCATGGCGCCTTCTTACAAATCTATATAATATAACCTGACGGCACAGCCATATGGCACAGCCTGTCACTCCTTGGCTACAAGCCTATATAGCATGTTAATATCGGATGTTTAGTGTCACCCTGTCTGAAAATAAATAAATAAATCATAAAGAAGATATAATAAAAATGAGGCATAAAAGGATTTTCGGATCTTTTTTTTTTTTTTTTTCCGGAGCTGGGGACCAAACCCAGGGCCTTGCGCTTCCTAGGCAAGCGCTCTACCACTGAGCTAAATCCCCAACCCCTATAAAAGGATTTTCAATAGGACTGGTTGGAGGCTCAGTGGTAAGAGACCATCTGAGAGCCTGACGGCCTGGGTCCATGTGGAAGGAGAGAACTGCTCCTGCAGATTGCTTTTCAATAGTCCCATTTGTTCAAGGGCATGTGGTCCCTTCCATCCCTATACACATGCACTCACACATGTGAAGAAATCTTATGCCTATAGGACACTCCCACATCCAGGACTAGAGATTGCTCTGGCTGAATCTGCTGAGTGTCTATGGGGCCCCAAGACACTGTGGTGCACTACGTTAGACTTTATAAACATTGACACATAACCCCTCCAAATATTTCCTTGAATTAATTAACATTAAATTACTCTTTTAGTTTATAAACTTAATTTTTGTAAATGTGGGTACATGAGCATATGTGAGCTGGTGAGGGGCACGTGTGTGCGAGTGTGAGTGTGAACATGCCTCTGCTCACATATTTCATCCTAGAAGACACGAGAGACAGCTGTCCCGTTGGAGTGACTCCATTCTCTGATCAGACACACCCGCTTTGGCAGAGAAGCCTTTGTGTGATGTGGTCCAGACCAAGCCAAGCCCCTGCGGAGAACTCTAAACACCGAATGGTCTTGTTGCTTGGCTGTTATTGCCTGGACAGCCTGCTCTGAAAAAGAAATCTGACAGGCCCAGGTCATGTGTTTATCCTAAGGCTGGGCCATTCCAGACTTGTGTTTCAGAGTTTGAGGTTGTGTCCAGCCAGCCTAGTGGGTGGTAATCAAACACAGGTGGAGACCATCTGGCTGGGTCTGTCCCTCCTCAGCCAAGTAAGAGCTGGCCTGCCCACCACAGAGCTGGCTTAGAAACCACCCTATGTGGAGACAGATGGTATGCACATGTGTGTGTGCATGAATGCACAGTCACACAAGTGTATGCACGTAGTTCTCTTCAGGGAAGAGATGGGGTGTGGGTGCAAATGATTCAGTGACTTCTCTCTCTGCACCATGGATGGTCTGTAACATATGCTCCTTAAGTCTGCTTCTCAAGCTTTTGTGGTTAGAAATCATGTATTTTCCTTGGCCCAAGATGAAAGCCCTGGAACAATCGTCTAATGCACTTTACAAAGCTGTCTAATTGCTGGCTGCTTGAGATCTTCCTTTTGCCCTAGTGACCCATCTGCCTGTGTGGAGTTTGCCCTAGTGACCCATCTGCCTGTGTGGAGTTTTGTTTAGTTGTTGATCTTTGAGACAGGGTTGTGTAGCCCTGGGTAACCTAGAGCCCACTGAGTTCTCTCTGCCTCTCCAGTGCTAAGATGAAAGGTTGTGCACTGCTATGCCCCAACCTTTTTACAGAGTTGTAAAGTTAACCTTTTATTACTCTGGATTTTCACACTCTTCCAAACCTGGGGTCTCCCAAACCTGGGTCTCTGAGAGGCATCCTCAATGTACATAGCTGTTTTCTCAGATTCTGTGTGGACTTGACCCCAACATGGTAATTCATCAAGGAAATAAATAGTGTAAATAGTGTCACTTTAAGCAACTTGTAGCCTTGTCTCCAAAAATCCACATATTATAGGCTCTAAATAGATCCTGCTTCCCACATGGCAACCAGAGAAATAAGAACCAACACACTTCCTTTGACTGGGATGATTTCTAAGGATGCCTCTTCAGTCAGAAAGGCAGCTTCTCAGAGTGATCTCTCCCCAGTGCTTCAAGGGGGCCGGATCTCCCTGTGCCTGCCCAAGCACACAGAGCTGAAGCTGGGGTTCATGTCAGTTTCTAAGGCTCGGGGGTTTTCTTCTACCCAGGTTTGCATCCCAGCCCCTGGGGTGATGACCTAGGAAGGATGCTACCAGGAGCTCTAGCGCTGAACAGCGATTGTGTCTTCAGCTTGCAAGAGGTAGGAGGAAGGTGTCAGCCGTCATTTTAGCTTATGGTTTGTGTTTGTATGCTGGGGAGTTTACATGTGTATAATCATTGTGGTTCATGTTTGTACAAGATATAATTACTCAAAATTACATGATGAACATATTTTAGTTCTTAACCCTTCTCATCCTGGCAAGCCTTGTGGAGCTTTCGGGGACTCCTCCCTGGACACCTCCCTCACCTGAATGGGTATGGCATCCTACCAACCACGTTCTGCTCTTGGATGACATTGCTGCCCTGTCTAGCAGTAATCTGTTTCAGGGACACTGAGACTCAGGGCTCCTGAGTGCTTCCTAACAAAAGAGGCAGGCGTTCAGATCTCATGCTTACAGTCACCCTGAGGAGTGTGGCCACAGAAACTGCAGTCCTCCCATCCTGTTGCTCTTCTGCTTTGGGGTCCAGTGACTGAGGGGTGCTCATGAGGGGTAGAGAAAGTGGTGCTTGCTGACCTTAGGAGCAAGAGGGCCCTTTCAGTTTCCATTCTGCCTCGGATCTGACTCAAGTGCTCATTCAGGAAGCCAGTCAGTGCAGATAAGAGTCCTGGTGCACTGGAGTCCTGGTGTCCCCAGAGGTAGGATGGAAGAAGGCCATGTCTTCACCGAGCACACAGCCATATTGTTGGATCACAGGGTATGTATCTTTAGCGAATTCAGTGGGTGCTTACTAACAGTTTGAATGAGCGAGGAGCATAAGGGAGATTTTCAGTAGTAGTTCCTCTGTTATATACACAGAATATCTAGAACCACAGTCTGGAAGCTGTAACTCAGGAGCAGCAGTGTAGGAGTTTGTCTGGGCTGATGTCACACACACGTACACTCTCGGCTCACTAGAGGGTAAAAGGCTTTGGAGAGACTTCTTCACCCTGGGATTTCCACTGAGTTTGTTTTGCATTTGCATGTGGAGGACACCACACGAAGACTTTGCAGAACTGTGTCCTATGGAAGTTAAACTGAAAACGTTTATTCCTTTCAGGTTTACAGGAACAGACGGACCAAGTGGATTTGGCTTTGAATTGACATTTCGTCTGAAGAGAGAAACTGGGGAGTCTGCCCCACCAACGTGGCCAGCAGAGCTGATGCAGGGCCTAGCCCGATATGTCTTCCAGTCAGGTAATGGCCCAGAGGTTGGGGTGCTGGTCCTGTCCTGTGGCCACCAGCCTGGTGGGCTTTGGGAACTTGCAGGCATATTTTGATGTCTACAGGGTCCTTTCGTGAGTGGAAAACTATGTTGACCTTAACAGACCGAGATTACATCAGTGTCCTGACACCCTGAGGCTTTGTTGCTGTCTGTCATCACTAGTCTGCTCCCTGTTCCCAGTGGCCTGGTTGTCCCTGTGTCTGCTTCCAGGCCTCAAGTACACAGGCTGACCTTGGCTCGGTTTGGAAGGAGAGTAGACTGGAGCTTGCACCCTTCCCTCACAGGGCGGAGGGGATGCTAAAATCAGAGCTGAATTAGATTATCCCAATGCCCTCCAAGAGATTGTCCTTTGCTCCCACTGCCCCCTGGGGACTGCTGCAATGGATCTTGGGTAAGGCCTTTGTGCTGGGAGTGATCTTACTTTCTTAGGTCACTCGGCCAGAACCCCCCAGCCTGCAGAGGCTTCAGAGCTCCTGAATATTCTCAGTGCTAATGTTGAGGGAGTTGAGAGGACTTATGTGACCTAGATTCTGTTTCTTTGATTTGATATATAGCCTGGTTCTCTCGCTCTTCCCCTCCCCTCCTTCCCTCACTAATATAATGAATGGCCTTGCTAGCCTGAAAGTCACTGTGTATATCCACCTCTCTCAGCCTCCAAGTGCTGGGATTATAGGGCATACATAAACCTAGGTGAGGGGGGGGGGAGACAGAGACAGCGACAGAGACGAGAGAGAGAGAGAGAGAGAGAGAGAGAGAGAGAGAGAGAGAGAAGGAGAGGAGAGAGAAAGAGAGTTAGTTTTGATGGGGATTGAGCCTGGGGCCTGATACGTAAAGGCAAGTACTCTGACACTGACCCATATCCAGCTGACATATTTTTTATTTTGAGCAGTGTCTCATTAAGTTGTCCAAGCTGACCTTGAACTCACTCTTTAGCCTGATTATAGGCCTGTGCCACCAGGTCTAACTTTGAAAATAGATTTTTCTTTGATGTAGTTTTTGATATGATATTGGAATGGGATTCTAAAGATGAAGCAACTTCTCGTTTGTAGAAATAGGAACTAATACATTCACTTGTGTACCTGCTCAGGTAGGCAGAGATCAGGGAAATGTAAAACAGATGTTATAAAATCACAGTAATTTCTAATGTGAAGTCATTTTGAAGTTATAATGAAAATCAATGGAAAATAGGATCTTATTCGCAGATACTCATTCACACACAGAATACATTTCACTAGTGACAGTTTTATTTTATTTTACCTCCCTTTTCTTTTGACACACAGTCTAGATAGATAGATAGATACATAGATAGGTAGATAGATAGATAGATAGATAGATAGATAGATAGATAGATTGATTGATTGATTTTTTTTTTTTGAACAGCCCAAGCTATTCAGGTCCTTTTTAACTGGTTAAAAGGGTGGTGGTGGTGTTAATTCTAACACTTAGGAGACAGAGGCAGTATCTGTCTGGTCTACAGAGAGAGTTCTAGCACAGCCAGGGCTACATAGAGGAAACCCTGTCTCAAAACCAAAAAGGTGATTAGGGGACTGGAGAAATAGCTCAGTAGGTAAAGGTGCTTGCTGCTATGCCCGGCCTCCTGAGAGCACACATGGAAGACGGAGAGAACCAGCCCCTTCAAGCTGTCCTCTGACCTCCATATGTATGCCAGAGCACACATGCCCACACACATGGACACACAAATAAACATAATTTCTTACATTCAAAAAGAGTGTGGTAGGGAGCTGGTGAGATGGCTCAGGGGGTAAAGGTGCTTCCTGCCAAGCCTGAGTCTGATTCCTGGAAACCAGATGATGGAGAGAACCAGCTCCTTCCCATTGTTGCCCGGATCTCCATGTGGGGTATGCACCTCCATCCTCAGTAAATAATGTGTTAATTCAAACAAAAAAAGTTGTTATGAGACAAGAACTCAAAGATTCACTCTACAGATTACTTATTTATTGAAAGGGAAAAGACAGGCTGGAGAGATGGCTTCCTGGTTAAAAGCTCTGGCTGCTCTTGCAGACAGCCTGAGTTCAGTTCCCACATGGATACGGTAGCTCACAACCTGTAAGTCTAAGTTCCGGGGGAGCCAACTCCTTTTTCTAGCCTCCATGAGCTAAGAGAATATATGGGTGTGCAGACACACACACAGACAAAGTACTCATGCACATTAAACAAAAATAAATACGTCTTTGAGAGAGAGGCAGGGATTGTCCTGACAAAGAAAGGCCTCAGCAGACATCACCTTAATCTGAAGACAGCGACAGTGTATTCATATAAATAAAATAAACAAATCTTTAAAAATAAAAATAAAAAAAAAAAAGCAAAAGAAGATTTACAGAAACATGGCGGTTCACAGATAAAGTTTGATCCTTGATGGATATTTGTAGAACAACTGGAAAAATGGACTGTGGACTGTATGTTAGGTGCTAGCATTCCACCACCATGAGGTTCCTTGTGTGGCTGTGGTATTGTGATTATACAGGGTAATGTCCTTCTTCTTCTTGTTCTTGTTGTTGTTGTTGTTGTTGTTGTTGTTGTTGTTGTTGTTGTTCTTCTTCTTCTTCTTCTTCTTCTTCTTCTTCTTCTTCTTCTTCCTCCTCCTCCTCCTCCTCCTCCTCCTCCTCCTCCCCTCCTCTTCCTCCTCTTCCTCTTCTTCCTCCTCCTTCTGTATAGGCATATACTGTCTTCAGACACACCAGAAGAGGGCACCAGATCCCATTAAAGATGGTTGTGAGCTCAGGACTTCTGTAAGAGCAGCCAGTGTATTTAACCACTGAGCCATCTCTCCAGCCCCCAATGTCTTTGTTCTTGGGAGACAAAGGCTGAAGTGTCTATACATAAAATGATACTAAATAATTTTAGCAAAATTTTAGACATGTAAGAGAAAGAAAGCAAGGGCAACATGTCATTAATGAGTTAAGGGGGAAGGTACCTGGATATTCATTTTGTTCCTTCTAACTTTCCTATAGGATTGGAAACTTTTGCACTAAAATTTGTAGCTCTTAAGTGTGCATTGATAAGTGTGTGCTCTAAGTCCTTTCTGCAACAGCGGCTCCTCTCACAGCATCTCCAGTGTAACTGTGGTTAGTTATGCCTGCAGATCACAGTAAGCACTTCAGAACAACAGGGGACTACACCCTTAACTGTAATACCTAACTTTTAAGCTTCCATATTTTCTATGATACCATTGTACTAATTAAGTATTAGGTAATTGGGTAGTGTAGATCACACCTAAAATCCTGGCGTCAAGGTGACAGAGGCTGGGAGACTCTTGAGTTGAAGGCCAGCTTGGGCTATATAGTAAGAATCTGCCTTAAAATAAAACAAAGAAAAAAAAACCCAACCAAATAAATTGTTAAACAAGTCTACTTTAAATTCTTTTTTGAAACTTGACAGAGAATAATAGTAAGTTACTGAACACGGGATCCTGATAAGGAGGAGCCAGTGGTCCCTGATTTTAGGCTAAGCCCAAATAGAGGTGAGGAAAACGGCCAAATTGTCAGTGTACTTTGTGTGCCTTGTGTAAGAGTAGGTACCCTGGTTTTGTTTTATTTTGTGCTTACAGACAAGATCTCTCTGTGTAAACCAGGCTGATGTTGTACTCAGTATTCTTCCTTCTTAGTTTCGTGAGTGTTAGGCCACTGCGCTCAGTCCTCTTTTTCTTTTTCCTACTGGGAATGGAACACAGGGTTATGTCAGGCTTAGAGTTGCAGAAGACAACATCGAGGTTATTAACCCATTCAAGATCACAGATCTCATGTGAAGGCAACAGGTGAGCCCAGGTAATAAATGAAGTGCACTTTACCCCAGTGTTGTATTGATAGGAGCTATGCAGACATCTGGTCTACCTGATGCCACGGGCTATACAACGAGAAATTGGAAAATCATTCATGTGGATAAATGCTGCTTGTACACATGGCCACTCACTGTGATGACTCACTCAGTGTTAAGCAGCACTAATGCTCAGTAGGGCGACAGTCTGCAGTTCTTGGAAAATGGAGCATGGTTTAAGAAAAAAGCATTTATAAAATCTCCAAAATCCTCTTAGATACAGCTTCTATATTTTAAAACTTTTATGTGTGTCTTTGGCTCCATATGTGTGGGTGCACATTTGTGTGGTTATACTTCTGTGTGGGTGCACTTGTATGCTGTACATATATGTTGAGGTAGGAGAACAGTCTTGGCTGTAGTTCCCCAGGAGCTATCTGCCTTATGTATTGGAAGACTTACCATTATTTTATGCAGATGTGTGTGCACCACATGTGTGCCTTCAAGACCAGAAGGCCTCAGAATTTGTAGAACTGGAGTGAGGCTACTGTGGGTGCTAGAAACCAGATCTGAGTCCTGTGTAAGAACAGCCAAGTACTTGTAACTGCCGAGCCTTTCTACAGCCCACACTTTATTTTCTGTGTCAGCGTCTCTTGTTGGCTTGTGGCTTACAGAGGCTTCCTGGCCAGCAAGCCCAAAATCTGCCTGTCTCCTCCCCCAAGTGCTGGAATCACAGATGTGTGCTACCATATCCAGCTTTTTCTTTTTAACTTTTTATTCATAAAAATATGTGTACAGAGTGCACATAAACTGTATATAGAATGTTGCAGGATATTTGATCACACTGTGAACCCGAAGATTGTGTTATTTACTGGGAAAAAAAACCTGGGGGTCTGGAGAGATAGCTTAGTAGTTAAGAGCACTGACTGCTCTTCCAGAGGTCCTGAGTTCAATTCCCAGCAACCACATGGTGGCTCACAACCATCTGTAATGGGATCTGATGCCCTCTTCTGGTGTGTCTGAAGACAGCTACAGTGTACTCACATACATGAAATAAATAAATCTAAAAAAAAAAAGAGCCCTTGAAAAAAACTGTTTCTAGTTATGGTATGGCTCAGCCCTTAGCACACAGCTTTAATCTCTCTGACTGAAATACAGACACACCCTTAGTATACACCCTTAATCCCAAATAATGAAAGTAAGTTAGTTTGTAGAGGGAAGTAGCCATGTCTAAAAGTAATGTCTGTTTGAGGGGCAGATGAAGTAACAAATCAGAGAAAGGTTTGACAGAATAGGTTTTACTGGGAGAGTTTTACAGAGACAGATGGCAGAGAGAACAAGCTAGATGTAGATGAGGACTGAATGAGCCGGAGAATGAGAAGGAGCCAGAAGATTAGAACAGATGGCCAGAGTTAGTTTGAGGCTGAGCAGAGCAAAAAGTTAGAGGCCAAGAGAGAAGCCAGTTTGAATCAGTGGGGTTGGTCGGGAGTTTGAGCCAGAACAGCTGAGTTGAGCCAGCCAGCGCTCAGAAAGAACCAGGGTGAGCTTATTCAGCAGCAAGTCTCGGAGGCTGGAACATTCTAGGCCTACATTAGATTGTATGGAGGCTAGAAGCTTCCAGAACTAGGCCTAGGTTAGCAGACTGAGGCAGTAAGCTTCAGGCAAATTACTTCAGACAAATAAAAGACAGTTTTACATAGATAAATTTTCTTTCTTTTTTTTAGATTTATTTATTTATTATGTATGCATGTACACTGTAGCTGTCTTCAGACACACCAGAAGAGGGCATCAGATCCCATTACAGATGGTTGTGAGCCACCATGTGGTTGCTGGGAATTGAACTCAGGACCTCTGGAAGAGCAGCCAGTGCTCTTAACGGCTGAGCCATCTCTCCAGCCCAGATACATTTTCATAAACTGCAACACCCAAGTGGAGAAATAAGCTAGTTCTCCAGAAACCTTGAGTGGCCTGTGGTCTCATCACTGCTCTCCCTGTCACGCCTGCACTCTTTCCTTCCTAGTCATCTGCCATTATTCTTAGTTGATCTTACTTGGTCTTCAAGGCGTATGGATTGGAAAGAAAGAGAGAAAAGAAGGAAGGAGGGAAGGAAAGACTATATGGACCAGCAGGCGGCTTGCTTGCTTGCTGGTTTGCCCGGTACAGTCTTGCACTGTCTTGCCCTGTGTGGTAGAAAACCAGCAGTGAAATGCAGATGCAGTTGTTTCACAGATCACATCACATACATCTAAAACCAAGCTTGGATCAGTCAATGGTCTGGTGGGTTTTTTGATTCATTTTTATTTTGTTTTTTTGAGATAGAGTCTCACTACATGTTTTCTACCTCCTAGGCTGGGATCAAACATGTGTACCATCATGCATGGCTGTCCCTTGATTTTATGTAGTTGATTTAGGTACTTGCCTTGGGAGCCCTGTTCTAAATGTAATAGACTCTGTATGGTTTGGTGGGACCATATAGTAAGTAAATCCTGACTAAGCTGCAGAGTCTCTACAGTATGGTTGACTGTCCTTTGGACTGGATTTAGGCTTATCAGGCTCTCAGTTTGGATCATGCTCAGCTGATGATAGAGCCCCTCCTTGTGGCTCGTAGCTGTCAGTAATCCCTGTGGTTGCACTCTATCAGGGTCACATGAATGTATAGATAGAACATGTGTGTTCTTCGCTTGATGTGTGCACAGGTACACCCTCCATGTGTAAATAGTCTCGAAATTCTGTCTGATGGTCTTACCTTTCTGTTTGGTCCACTCTGAACCCATTAACTTCATACAGAGCCCTCCACCATCTTCCAGTTGCACGTGAGGACATGCTGAACAGTGTGGTCACAACTGAGTGTTAGGACTTGCTGTTCCGGATCCAAATACCAGGCCAGTGTCAGACGAGGGAAAGAGGATGAACTCGGGTGGATGCAGAGTGGTGGACAGCAGTGTCCACACTGAGCCATCAGACCACAGCAGATAGCCTCTGAAGTTTGCTCTGAAGAGCGTCAGATGGGCCCTAAACTCAGCTCTGACCGACCCCTGGAAGGATTGCTGAGAGGTGGGGAGCTAAGGTGGGGCTGCAGTGCTGTGCATTGATCTCGTTCTGCAGAGCAGCCCTCATCAGCCAGGAATGACACCACCAGTCCTGCTCCCAGCTCTCGGTTTGCAGGGCAGTGGGTGGATGATTGTTTCCCCCCAACTTGTATATCAGTCCTGCAGTATGTATGTATGTATGTGTGTGTGTGTGTATGTATGTATGTATGTATGCGTGTGTGTGTGTATGTATGTATGTATGTATGTATGTATGTATGTATGTTCCGATCAGTTCTGCTTGTGTCATTTAACCACTATTGCTGCTGCTGGAGTTCCAGTACAGCCCTGGGTCTCCCTAAGATCCCCTAACCCTTACTTCCACCCACAGAGAGTGGGGAGGGGTCCCTTAAAGCCAAAGGCTAACTATTGGCAGACAGACTGGGTGTGGCTGTGGCTGGCAGAATCAGTTGTTCACCCAGCAGAAGGGACAAGGGACTAGAATCTTCTGTGCTATCTGTCAAGACAGCATGCTGTTACAAAGCAAGGCCAGCCACACATTGACCTCCTCTGCTCATGCCCAGTGCCCTTTCTGCTTCTGTTTGTTTATTTAGTTTTGGATTTTGGTTTTTGAGGCAGGGTTTCTTTGTGTAGTCCTGGCTGTCCTAAAACTAGCTCTGTAGACCAGGCTAACCTTGAACTCAGATCCACCTGCCTCTGCCTCTCAAGTGCTGGCATTTAAGGTGTGTGTCACTGCTGCCTGGCACCTTCCTGCTTCCTCTCTGTTGTATTTGCTACTTCTCTCGCTGTTGTGACTAATACCTGACAGGAGCAGCCTGAGAGAGGAATGGGTTGTTTGATTCAAGGTTTCACAGAGATGTAAACTACAAGGATGATGTGGCAGGAACACGTGAAGTCTTGTTCACAGGAAACAGTGTAGGCTGGAGCCAGAGGCTGGCTTCACCTTAAAGGCTTGTTCCTAGTGTCCCACTGCTGCCCGCTGGGGACTCGTGTTCAACACAGATGCCCCAGTGAGATTATTTCACTCTCAGGTAACATTGAACGATGGTGTGACCAGATCATAGCACCATCCTGTTTGGAACCTCAAGCCTAATAAGCCTAATAAAGCCTTTGCATTATAGGTGGGCCAGTCTCAGGTATCTTGCTCTATCAACACAAAGAGAATAAAGCATCAGGGGTCCAAGGACCCTTGCATACTGGTCAGGACCTGGGACAGTACAAAAGTATCATGAGGAACGAGAATGTTGTAGCTGTCAGACAGGCAGCCACCATTTCACCTGCAGATTTACAATCCAGTCTAGCCCCTGGAAGAGTTCTGTGGAAGATTTTGTGGTAAGCATGTCAGTACTCATGAGCAGACATTTCAGTGTCTGTCTCCCGTTCCTCTTCCTTTCTGTTCACTTTTAACTTTTTGGCCAGCGGATTCCTTCTCATCAGATGGCCACTGACAGCTCTTCTCCCCCCTCTGGGTTTCATTAGGAGGAAGCCTCGCCAACTCTGGCTCTGCAGGACTTGATTCCTGAGCTGTGCTTAGAGTCTAGTGCTTGAGCTCTGCCCTTGGCAGGTCTTAACCACAAGTCAGGCCAGCCAGACTTGAGTTTTCAGGAGAATCACAGTCCCAGCCCTTGGAATCAACACAGTGGAAGGCCCGTGCCCTTGCCTGCTGCTCTTCTATGGCAACCTCAGGGCAGTTCAGACACCAATAGGGAGCTGGGCGGTTGCCGCAGGGACCTTTGCCTGCACCCCAGATGGGGCGACTGACCAGTTGGCTGGTACTGACAGGCTGGCAGCACAGAACTGGTTCTTAAACATTTCTTTGCTTCTGTTTATAGAATAAATTGTAGCAGCCAGGGCATGGCAGGCACACACTTGCACCTCAGAGGTAAAGGCAGGTTGATATTATCCTTAGCTGCACAGTGAGCTCAGCACCAGACTCTGCTACGTGAGACGATCTAGAAAGTAAAAACAAACACATAAATAAAATAAACAGTTGTTCATTTAAAACTCAAATAGACATCATCTTCAGAATTCTCTAGGCTCAGCAACTTCAGGCATGTGCCTCCGAGAACATCTGATGAGCCAGCCTGGCTTTGCAGGAGGGAGGGGCTGGTGGGAAGAACATTTTCCTCTTTTGCATTATTTTACTTGTGTGCCTGCTGCACACTGGGGGTCTACAGATGCTGGGGAAGCCGAAGTGTAAGGAGCAGGACCCTGTCCCAAGGCGGAGACAGCACTGGAAGAAGCTAAGGAGAGCTGGATTCTGTAGATCGCTGAGGGGAGGAGCACAGGGCTCTGGAAACATGAAAGCGGTGGCAGCATTTAGATCACAGGGTGGGCAAAGGACAGACTGGAGGCAAGAGGGAAGAGAAAACATTCTTGGCAGAGAGAAGGAGCATGTGTGAGCCCTGGAGGAGGGAAAGTGCCTTCCTCAGCCAGCGGAGGGAGAGGAAAGGCCAGGCTGCACGGGTGGCTGGAGGTGCAGCCTGGATGGGGAAGTGCTGGGCCTCGAGGCCTCGAGGCATTGAATCCGGACGGAGTCTGGAATTGATTCTAAGGGCACTGGAAAACTACAAATGCCTTTTAAGGAGAAGCAGGGAGGAGGGGCTTGCAAAATGCAAACTTCCTTCCCTTTAATAAGATGTGCTTAGATGAGGTGCCTGCGTTTTGATCTATCTCTCTCTCTCTCTCTCTCTCTCTCTCTCTCTCTCTCTCTCTCTCTCTGTCTGTGTGTGTGTGTGTGTGTGTGTGTGTGACTACATTGTTTGTATGAGCATTGAGTTCATGCTCAGTACCACGGAGGCCAGAAGAGGGTGTCAGATCCTCTAGGACAGGAGTTACAGATGTTTGTGAGTTGCCCTGTGAGTGCTGGAATTGAACCCTGGCCTCTGGAAGAACAACAAGCACGATTTTAACCAGGAAGCTGGCTATCTCTCCAGCCCCTTAGCTACATTCTGAGTGGTTCTTCCCTAGAACATGCTGCGGCCATGCAAGGTGAGAGCCCAGTCATCACTTACAGAGTTCCTGGTCTGTGGTCTGCCATCCTAGCTCTTGGGAGCCCAGCTCAGGGCAGTCCTTTCCCCAGACTCTAACCACGGAGGCTTGCAGCCTTCTCTTTCTCCAGGTCTCGTGGTCCTTGCCCAACCTGTGCTCAGCAGCACACCACAAGGGGAAAGGCTCCGATTCCTCCTACCTCCCCCACCACTAACAAACACACAGGTGCACTCGGACCTGTCCAGGTAGACCTTGCCCTGCCTCAGCTCCCACCTTCCCTGTCTGCTGCTCTCTAAGGCTCCACGTGAATACGCCCTTACCCTCTGTGCTCGGTGACCTTCCGAAAGGAGATGCTCTGGCTCACCAAGAGCTGGACCCCCGCTTCCCTGCTTGGATAAGCTGCCCTTGTTGCCCCAGTCAGCTAACCAAAGCCAAATGGAGCTGCCTGCTTCTATTAGCATCATTTTTCTTCCTCCTAGTCTTTGTGAGTTCCCTGACATTTTCTTTCCCTTTGGCTGATTTATCCTCTTTTCTGGTTGCTATGGATCTGTAAAATATTTCCCCTTTCATCTGTTAGTAATGCTGACCAACTGCAAGTCAAAACACTTTCTCTGCGTTTCCCAAGACTTTAGATTAATAGCTGAAAGATTGCATTCCTGTCCCAGAAGGAAAACAGGTCAGTGCTCAGAAATGAGCGAGTGCTCCAAAGTCTAAGTGGCTTAGCCTGAGCTAATAAAGTGAGCCTGAGCTAATAAAGGAAGCGTTTTAGGGACGACCGAGAGCAGAGGTTGGCAAGTATAGCCCACAGGCCAAATTCTGATGACCACCTGCCTTATACAGGAAACCGCACCGGAGGGCACGTGTCCACCTGACGTGCCGTGCTCATGCTACAACCGCAGAGTTAAATGGCTGAGGGTGGGGTGTAGATCAGTGGTAGAACACTTTGTTTCCCATGTGTGAGGGCCTGGGTTCAATCCTCAAACTCCAGAAAATAAGCAAATATTGCATGGCCCATAAAAATCACTGAAGAGCCTAACTTTTCACTTGGAAAATGTCTCCCACCTTTGAACAATACCCAAGTGCAGAGATGGCTGCCTAGGGTCTGAGGCTGCAGAAGCTCGAGAATGGAGTTGCCTTAGCTGCCTTCTGCTCCCCGCCAGAGGATCACTGTAGCTTCCCTGAGGTGGGAGGGAACTCGTCCCCCGCTGAGCTGCTGTGGGCACTGGGGCAAATTCTTAGGGCTTCCCAGGTCTGTAACCTGCCTCAGACCTGGAGCCTCTGGGAGCCCCACTACCAAGCGGCTACTTAACACACTGAGCTGAGATAATTCACCCTACTGCGGGGCTCTCACCTCTCCTCCTCCCCGGGAGTCTTAATTGCTTAGCTTTCAGGCTGAATGTGACTCCTTTGTTTATGTTACCTGCATTTTAGGGATGCTCCCTGCAGGGGCACTGTAGGCCACTGGCGAAAGGGCAGCCCAGCTGGAGAGTTGGAGTGAGGGAACCATACTTCTGACCACTCCGAAGGCTTGTTTATTTATTTAAATTGGGTTTTGTTTGGCTGATTGGTTTTGATGACCATGTGCACAGGTTTAGTGAAGTCTGTGGAACAGTATTGCAGGGGCCCAGGTGTCAGGGTTCAAATCTCCAGTTCAACAAGGAGAAATGCATAGAACACCAGGTCAAAACTGTCCATCTCCTCAAAGGCATGATTGCTCCATCTGAGAAACAGTTTTAGATGTGGAAACTCAGGGTGCACTGCCTGGCATCACACGAGAGCAGCGATACTGTTCATGGGGATTTATCTTGCTTGTTGCTTATTTGGGTTTTCGAGACAGTTTCCTGTAACCCAAGCTGGTCTTGAACTCATTGTGTAGTCAAAGATGATTTTGAGCTCTGATCTCTGGCCTCTACCTCAGAATTCTAGGATTACAGAGGTGTGCTTCCACATGCCCAGCTTTGAAAGCACAATTAAAAGAAAGCTGTGTTGTATATCTGTGGGTCCCAGTTGTGCTAATGGCTTGTCCTCGTGACACGTGGATGACAGGAAGAGGATAGTCATAGAGGCACCTAGTGTGAGGGGTGGGGCTGGGAGCCATTGCTGCTACCGTTTTTGTACCAGCTGTCATATTGAAATTTTCTACAGGGGGTTGGGGATTTAGCTCAGCGGTAGAGCGCAAGGCCCTGGGTTCGGTCCCCAGCTCCGGAAAAAAAAAAAAAGAAAAAAGAAAAGAAATTTTCTACAGAGATGTGGTTTTATTATTAGGGGGAAAATACAAAGGGATGGTGGCTGGCCTGCTTTCTTTCTTCCAGTTCTCTTGGGTAGGAAATGACTAGCACCTGTAAGCCAGACACAGCTCTCCCTGTCTCACATTCCGGGAGTAGATCTCACTACCAGTCAAGCCTTCCTTCTTGCCTCACTGGGCAGAGTCAGTGGCAGGTCTGAGCGTCCAGAGTCTAATGAGGTGCCGGGAGCATGTCTGAACCACCACAGAGCCCTCTCCAGGAAGCTCGCACCCGAGAGGAGAAAAGGTGCTGTGGTCCTCTTCGAGGGAGATGATGGTAGACATGCTGTCCCAGCCATTCAGGCCACTGTGGGGTCACCTGAGCCTAGGAGCCCAAAGCCAGGCTGGGAACACTGTGAGATCAGCTGGATTCCACAATAGCTACCGGGCCCTTTTCCTGCCAGATGCCCATACCTCAGGGAGGCACACCCCAAGGTGTGCTTGGGAGAGCCTGTGGCCTCTTCTAAGCACGAGCCTTCCTGCCTCCAAGCAGACCTTGTTTGTACTTGATGATTTAGGAGAACAGTATGCTGTCAGCTTCCACTGAAGTACCTGGGTCCTACTGAGCAGTGTGGTGGCCTGAACTCTGAAGCCTTTGTCCTTTTCCTCTCTTCACAGGACTACTCAGGTCAGGCACCTAATTGATTGATTGGTTGGTTGATTGATTGATTGATTGATTGCTTTATATCCCAAATGCTGCCCCCCTCCCAGAGTTCATTCGTCTTCCCTCCCCTTCTTGATCACACACTTGTTAATGTCTGTCTTAGCTGGAGCACTTTAGTTTCCCAAACATAACTTTATCATTGTTTTGCTACAGCTAAAATACCCAGGTGACACTGGAAACATGAAAAGCAAGTCAGAGGACAGTGGGGTAGAGCAGATCTCTCTGTGTAGCCCTGGTTGTCCTGGACTCAATTATGTAGACCAGGCTGGCCTCAAACTCACAGAAATCTACCTGTCTGCCTCCCAAGTACTATGATTAAAGGCATATGCCTGTTGTTGTAATCACTGTTAATAATTCTACTAGTTCTTAATGTGACCAGGCCAGCCCTTCAGTAATCAAGACAAAGTCCTATAGATTTAATTATTGGACAATTGCTTACCCCAAAACTATTTTTCTACCCTTGACTGGCTGCTTCCCAGTTGCGCTCTGGCAGTACCAGCTCTGTCCCAGCCTCGCTGGGTTATTCCTCCTCCACCAGTCTGCCTTTTGTGTGCACCTCTCTCCCACACATGCTCCTGGTCCATCCCATCCAATGGAGACCTCCTGCTCTCTCCATCCTCTTTCCTTCTCTCTCCTGTGTTTCCTCCCTGCAACCTCCAGTCTGGCAACCAAAGCCCCACCTACCTCTATTCTCCCCAGTAACAGGCTGTTGCCACTTTTATTTAACCAGTCAGAAAAAAAATTGATGAGCAAATTCATACGTCATTTGGTTACTGAGACTGCTTCTCAGGACGGCAACCAGATCTTGGGGGCCAGCATTTAGCATCTGAATACATGGCAGCACCAGACCAACCTCCAACATATGCTACCATGCCTGGCTACATTTTTGTTTTTAAAAAAGAAAATATGATCTGGGCAGTGATGGCACATGTCTTTAACCCCAGCACTTGGGAGGTAGAGGCAGGCAGATCTCTAAGTTGAGACCAGCCTGGTCTACAGAATGAGTTCCAGGTCAGCCAGGGATACACAGAGAAACTCTGTCTCAAGAAAACAAAAGAGAAAAAAAAGAAGGAAGAAAATATGATATCAAGGCCTAAATTCTGATTCCAGCCCAGTAAAAGCAAAAAGAAATGGGAATTTAGTTACCCATCATCACAGGAAAGTGTGGCTAGCAAGATGGGTAAGGATGGGTAAGGCTGGGGTAGATGATCAGATCCACAGGCTGTCCTCCAACAGCCACTGTTCTCTCTCTCTCTCTCTCTCTCTCTCTCTCTCTCTCTCTCTCTCTCACACACACACACACACACACACACACACACACACACACACACACAAGTAAATTTTTTTTTTATTTTTTAAAGTGGACAGCAGAGAACTGGAACTTCAGGAGAAGGGACTCTCGCTGCTGCCGAGCTCTCTGCCTGTGTAACTTTGCAGAGTAACTGTTTAGTTAAAATGAAAAACAGGCATTGTGTAGAATCCAGCCTGAGGCAGCCTGTCTGATTGTGACCCTCTGAGCTTGTCTCTGAACAGAAACTAGTTGGACAGTTTTACTAGGTGCAGTATGGGACAAACAGTTTCTATAGCCAGTGTCATTTTTGTGAAATCGTTGATGGTTTTATTTTTGAGACCGCATATCACTGTGTTGCTGAGGCTGCCCCAACAGTCACTATCGAACCCAGGCTGGCCTCAAGCTCATATCAGTCCTGTGCCTCAGCCTCCAACTCCTGGGATTACAGCTGTGCACCAGGCTGTACAGATTGAAGTCTTGGAGGCTGAGTAAGTACAGCTCAGTAGCAATGTTTGTGACAGCCAGTGTGCAAGGGCATGGAAACCATGGCACACTCCCTTGATGAGCTTTCAAGTTTTCTCCAGCTCGCCCTCCCACCTCCCCGTTCAAATAGTGTGTGTGGGCAACTTGCAGCTATGTCTTCTTAGCCGAGGACAAATTCCTAAAGTGGGTTGCCGGATTATGTATGGATGCAGCTTGCAGTTATATGTGGTGCCTGTGACCGGCTGCCCTGACTGCTGCACCTGCACCCAGGAAGATCTGTATCACTTTAAAGTCCACAGAAGTCTTAGGAGTCTTGCCACTTCAAAGCTGGCTTGATTTCAGTCAAAGATGTTCTCCAGGGTTGGGAATTTAGCTCAGTGGTAGAGCGCTTGCCTAGCAAGCACAAGGCCCTAGGTTCAGTCCCCAGCTCCGAAGAAAAAAAGAAAAAAAAGATGTTCTCCAAGGCCAGAGACTCAAAGACCCAGCAGAACCTGGACCTCGGCAAACCCTGTTTCCTGCCTTGAACACTGTCACTAGTAACCATTGCTGCCTCTTCCTTCAGTCAGGCACATAGAACTGCTTATGCTTCCGCTCTCTCCTTTACCTGAGAGTGGAGGGAACCTGGAGTATCTGGACAGCGGGTACAGAAACTACGGTTTACCTCTGCGCCTTCGCCTGCTGCCGACCAACAGCCCCTCCGAGGCACCACTTTCTTTTTTTAATTTTAAATTTAACTAATTTATATTAAACACTGCCCCTTTCCCACCCCACCCCCACAGAGGCTCTCCCATTCCCCCTCTTTTCCTCTGAGAAGGTGGGCACCCCCTCCATATTCACCCACCCTGGTGCATCAAGTCTCTGCCAAAGTAGGCTCACCCTTTCCCAGTGAGGCCAGACAAGGTAGCCCTGTTGGGAAGCTGACACCACAGTCAGGCTACAGCTTTAGGGCGAGCCTCCAGTCCAGTTGTTGGGGGGCTAGGTGCCACTTTCTACACAGCAGATTAGCAGTGGATACAGACAAAGTGCTTTCAGACTGACACCGCCTCTGAGCTGTGCAGTGGGTGAAGAATGCTACAGAGGAGGCGTCTCTGTTTAAAGGAAGGGCTGGCAGAGAGTTGACCTTGACCCACAGCAGGTGCTTAGAATGTTTGCAGTCTTGCCATATGGCAAAGGACTTGCTGTTTCCTTTGTGCTTCGTGTTTTTTCCAATCAATGGAAATAACTAGAAAACTCTTAGCTACTCATCAGGGCCCAGACATTTTTTCCTAACATGATAGGCCTTAGGAGGCAGTAAGTAAATTCATCGGCTCAGAAACTGCACTGGTAAAGCTCCTGTGAGTCACACAATTTGTGTATGGACTTGGCTCATTTGGGTACTTAGATGAATGACCCAGAGGCCATTTGACTTTCTGGGTTTTTATTTATCTTGCTTTATTTTGACAGGTCTCTGTATAGCCATGGCTGATCTGAAACTATGTAGCCCAGGATGTACCCCAACTCATGATTCTCTTGTTTGAACTTCCTGACTGCTGCAGTTAAAAATGTGTGCTACCGGGCTGGGGATTTAGCTCAGTAGGGCTGGGGATTTAGCTCAGCGGTAGAGCGCTTACCTAGGAAGCGTAAAGGCCTGGGTTCGATCCCCAGCTCGGAAAAAAAAAACCAAAAAAAAAAAAAAAAAAAAAATGTGTGCTACCACGCCTAGCATAGCACAGCATTATTACTTTTTGTTTTTAGATTTTATTTTTAATTATGTATGGGTAAGGGTGTTGGATCCTCCTAGAGGATAGAACCCCGAAGTTATAGGCAGATGTGAACCTCCAAATGTGGGTGCTAGGAATTGAACCTAGGTCCTTTGGAAGAGTATCCAGTGCTTTTAGCCACTGAGCTATATCATCTCTCCAGCCCTAGGGCTTGTATTTTTAGTATTTTTAGTGCATAGGCTAAACATCTGGTGGGTGAAATCAGTAGAGTTTTACTGGGAATAGCCATGGGCTGTGGCTACAGGAATCTGAGCTCTGTGGCAGCAGCGAGAATGAGGTGCGTGTGCCCGGCTCACAGGGAGTTCAGGGACCCACAGTCTGTCTCTGCTAGCCTGGGAGACTCATTTGGGGCACAGGCCTACATAACTGCAGTGTACTGAGCTTCCTTTACTGTGAACGGTGTTTTCTGTGTAGTCAGTCCTCTCTCTGTGACTGTGACTTTCCTAAAGAGAAAGGAAGTGGAGAGGGAGAAGGGTTTTTTTTGCTTTAGTTTGGTTTTTTGAGGCAGGGTCTCAGCGTATAAACTTGACTGGACTGGAACTCATTATGTAGAGCAGGCTGGCCTGGAACTCAAAAGATCTACCTGCCTCTCTCGCTTTCCAAATGCCTGGATTAAAGGTGTGGACCACCATGCCCCACTCAAGTGAAGGGTATTTGACAATTTGTAGGGGGTACAGCTCTGTATCTCTTGTGGTTAGATTTCTGATCTTTCCCAACTCCAATTGATGTCATGTGAAACCTAGAAGGAACACCCTGGGTATTTCTTCTCGCTTTTCTTTTCTTTATTTTTGAAAAAGGATCTCAAAAATCCTGCTGCATCTCCTCCTGATGGCTGGGGTTGCAGGCTTGCCCCTCCCTTCATCTTTCCTCCTGATGGAGGACATGTTATGTGCATAGTCGGTTCTCTTTTCAGAGTCTTCAACCACATTTAGCCAAATTAATGTCAGGAACCCCACTCAAATGAACTTTTCAAGTTTCAGAATTTTCAAAAGGCCAGTGGGGTTGAAGGAGGACATTTTTTTCTTTTACCACCTGACCAGGTAGAAGAACGTCATAACTGCTCCTACCCACAGCAGCTCAACTCTGAAGGGCTTGGTCTTCTAACTGCAAAGGAGCCCACTGACTGTGCACATAGAAAATCTGTGCATGTGTAGTATGTTTGCTCGTCTTAAAGAATGGCTGCACCCCAGCCCTTCTCTGGTAGAGTCTGTTTGGAAGCCCTGCTGTAGGGCTGCTGTGTATGCCCATGTGCAGAAAGGCTGGGGTGCAAGTTAGTACCACTGAAGCGTCAACGCTCCAGAGTGTCACACCTTTTCCTCTCCCCTAGGAGAAGGTCAAGTGTTTAAAGAGAATTAATTACCCAGAACATATTTTGATTTTGCTCCTGCGCACATCCTCACATTCAGCTGCTTTCTCAGTTTCTGAGTGAGCCTTGCTGTAGAACAGAGCTCTTGCTGTGGCTTGGGGAGTGGGTTCTGTGTGTGTTTGGGGGAGGGGGGTTGGTCTCAGGCAGAGTCACTGCAGGCTCCTCCTGCTGAAGTGCTCACTCACAACTATATTTGATCCCTTTGAGGGAAAGAACAAGACTGGTCCTCCTCAGCAGGAAGGGAGTCTGCTGCCCTCTTTTGATGGGTAAGTGCTGTCAGGGGGAGGTGGATCTGATGGAGAGGGGTCTTAGGACACTGGGCCACAGCATAATACCCCTCAATGTCAGTGTTGGGTGCACCCCTTCCCCAAATGAGGTTAGTATTGCATAGGTGTTTTAGGGCTGCAGAGTAGGCAAATGCCCAAGCTTTCAAATCAGGGTGAACTTAAGGAGGGATGCAGTGGGGACAGTCAGGGAGCCCAATCAGGGATGTGTGGACTTGGTTTCCCTCACTGCCTCAACCAGGCCTGGTTAAAACAGCAACCTCTGGAGAGTCTTGTTGCCTGTCCCAACCTCTATATGTCTGCCCCTATTGGACTGCAGCGCATGTAAGGAGAGAGAGAGAGAGAGAGAGAGAGAGAGAGAGAGAGAGAGCGCATGGAGGTCAGAGAGAACTTGGAAGATGTTTCTCCTCCACCCTGTAGGTTCATCTAGCTTGTTGGCCCCCTGTCGTATTTCTTGCTTATCACTGACTGTCCCTAGAAGGCCTCTGATCACCATCCTAGGGTACTCAAAACAGTACTTGGAAAGGAACACTTGCTTCAGCCACACAACCCCCCCAAAACATTATCTTCCCCCCCTAAGCACTTTAGTTCTAAGGGCCAAATTGGGGGGGGGGGTGCCTTATTTTTCTTGTAGACCAGTGTAACTATACTGTTACACAGAATGCAGACAGTCATCCCATCGTGCTACACAGGGTTAGGATGAATTAGGAACCCTTGGAGAATGTATTCACTCTTTCAAACAATACCTGTTTCCTGAAACCCATTTCCCTAGATTTTGCTAATCTATTATATCCTGGTCAGTCAGGCTTCAGAGCACTGTGACTAAAGCTGGACTCTGGGGAGGTGGGGATGGGAAAGGCCAATTTGAGGTGTCCATCAGAGTCTACGCTCATTCAGCACTAGGCTTGCAAGCATGTACACACATATACACACATACACACAAACACGTAGGCATCCACACGTACACTCCACACACGCGCACAGAGTTTTAAGGGGTTTGCCAGGCAGTAGTTACTGAGGAATGTTCATGTGGACTCATGAGTTCTTTCAAGCAGGGCAGGGCACTGACTGGAACTGGCTTTCTTTAGGCTCTCTGGTATCCTGAATACTGAGCATTCAGAGAGGGCTGAGCTCTGCTGGCTGACAGTGGCCTTTCATGTAACCTGAGGGCTCACAGGAAGGAAGGAAGAAAAGGAAGGAAGGAAGGAAGGAAGGAAGGAAGGAAGGAAGGAAGGAAGGAAGGAAGGAGGGAGGGAGGGAGGGAGAAGGAAGGAAGGAAAGAAGGAAAGAAAGAAAGGAAGGAAGGAGGGAAGGAAGGAAGGAAGGAAGGAAGGAAGAAGGGATAAAAAGCCATTTCCCAGCCCCTACTAGGAATGGCCTTTTATAGGCCAGGCCTGACCCCAGGGATTTCCAGTCCCCCTTGGTGAGGAGGTTTAGGGAGCCAGAGAGGGAAGGAGCCCCTCTAGCCCCTGGCTGGACAGCTGGGCCTCCAACCAAGGCTTTATTAGCATTTGAAAAAGGCTCGGAAGGGCCAGAGCTTCCTGGGGCAGCGCTGGGGCCTAGCGCTGAGACCTGTGGTGGCTTCCCACAGAATAGGGCCAAGTGTCCAGGGCATAAAGACCAGGCTGGACTCAAGAATGAGCCCTTTGTGGCTTTGTCCTTAGCTTGAAAACTGTGACCAAGCCTCTTTCATTGTTAAGAAAGACTATTTTTTGGCCACTACAGACCCTGCCATTCTCTGGAAAGTTCTGTTAGTGTGTCATGCTCTCTAAATATTTATTGCGAAGTGAGGCTTTCTTTTACTCCTCTTAATTCAGTAATGCTTTCTGCAGTCTTGGCCACACACGTGCTTGGAGCAAGGTGTGTCTGTTGACCCTAGAACAGCAACTTGGCCTGAGGCTCTTTTTGCTTAGGGTCTCTTCACTACTTCCTAAATCAAGCCTGAACACAGTGCTATTTGATTACTCTTATTTAACCATTTGGGTTGGTAACCATTTGTTTTTACATTGGAGTCAATAACGGTTGATGAAAGTCATAGCTTTAAACCTTCCCAACCCTTTCCCTGTGTCCAATCTAAAGTCTTTACTGTCTTATAGAGGCTCTCACTAGACAACTGAGCCCTGGGACAAGCCTGCAGGGTCCAGCCATCTGTTTCATAAACCAGGAGCAACGGTGCCACCTACTGGGTGCTTCCTGTTACTACAGGCTCAGTGGCTGTCCTGTTTTCTGGCAATTACACGTCTGTCTCTGTGGTATTTCAGCACATGGCAGTAGTACACTGAGTACAGACCAGAGGCCTAGGATTGGGCAGTGAACCTAAGGTTACAACTAGTAAGGGGCAAAGGCCTCCAAACTCCAGAGTACTGTGCTCTGCTCTTAGAGCCACCAGAGTTCTTTGACACTGTTGATTTTATCTGAGTTTAATATGACTTTCTAATACTTGTATAGCATTGTGAACGTGTTCATTCGCAGTTCTCAATAATCTGGCAACAGTATCAGCTAGAACCTAATGGGTTGTTTTCTTTGTATTATTTTGAAGCTGTCTGATTTTACTCCATGGCAACTGAACAATACCGACTCTTCAGTATTTAGTATGAGTATGATGGTATAAAGGTGTTTTGTTTTTAAAGATTTATTTATTTTATGTATATGTGTACACTGTAGCTGTCTTCAGTCACACCAGAAGAGGGCATCAGATCCCATACAGACGGTTGTGAGCCACCACCATGTGGTTGCTGGGATTTGAACTCAGGACCTCTGGGAGAGCAGTCAGTGCTCTTAACCTCTGAGCCATCTCTCCAGCCCCTAAAGTTTGTTTGTTTAAATACATGTTGTGGAGGGAATGTTTGGTAGAATACATGCCTAATGTGTATGTCATGTTCATCCCAGCACTGAAGAAAAAGTAGGTTTGAGTACAGGGGCTGAGGAGCTGGCTCAGCCATTATAAGCACTTGCTTCTCTTGCAGAAGATCCAGGTATGGTTCCCAGCACCAATATGGTGCTTAAAACCATCTGTAACTCCTGTTCCAGGGGATCAAGAAAAAAAACAAAAACAAAACTTTTTTTTAAAGCTTGTTTGAGAAAGGAGTGTGTTAGTGTTGTGGGGAAAATAGATAATAATGATGCAGGGACACAGATAAGGCAGAGGTCTTGGTGGCAGTGCCGAATATTGGGAAGCGTCCCTCTCACTGACTGCCACATGATTCTGCAACTGTGGATAGTAAAATGCTGTCCCAGCAGTATGAGCTGGTTTCCGCTAGGCTGGCTGCTGAGCCAGGGAGGTGTAAAGATAGGCTTGGTTCCTCTACTTCACCCCACTCCAGGATCATCACCCCCTCCTCTTCTTCCTTGTCCTCTACCTCTTGTCTCCTCCTCTTCCTCTTCTTTTTTCTCCCTCCTCCTCTTTTTCACAATAGCTTTTGATAACTCACATAATATATACTTCACAGTTGGAAACCATTATTTCAGTGAACCTGGAATGTTTCAGTGAACCTGGAACATCTCCCAAAGAAACGCACATGCAGAACTTTCCCCGCTCCCTCTCCATCTCCTGCAACTGCTCCCAGTTCTCTATAGCAGTGGCATCTGGTAAGAATACGTGGTTTTCTGTGATCCACTAGCTCTTTTCATTTAGTGTCATTTTTAAGTTATATTCATTTAGTGTGAGTGTTGTGTGAGCTTGTGTGCACACACACGTGTGTGTACATGTGCCACAGTACACATAGGAGTGGGAGAACCGCTTCAGGAACCAGTCCTTTCCTTCTACTCTGTGGGTCCTGGGGATCAAACTCTGGCTCTCAAACTTTCCAGTCTGAGTACTGGAAACTAATCCTGGGTCCTCCCCACGAATAACAGTGCTCTTAACCAAGCACGGCAGCATCTCTCCAGCCCTTTCTTGGTTTTGGTCTTGAATTCCTCCTCAGGGCTGCGATTTTCCCTTTTTTCCCCTGGATTCTGAGCGGTTAAACTGGTCTTCAGGCTTACATAGCAAGCAGGTTGAGCATCTCCCCAGCCCAGGCTGTCCACATGCTTACTGCTCTGTGTTTTCTGTCTTCTAAATTCTCAACCACTTTACTGCTGCATACAGAGAGCACTGTTACCTCCTCACGGCTTTGACTTTAATTTCCCCTTCAAATATATTAAGCCTCTTTTTATGAGCTAATTGGCTGTTGTATCTTCTTTGAAGAAACATTTATTTGGATATTTTGCCTGATTTTAATTGAATTGTTTGTGTCATTAAGTTGTAAGAGTTCTATATATTCTGGGTACAATATGCTTATATTTTATGAGGACTTATCATGTTTTTGGCTTGACACTATTTTTCCATTCTGTAGGTTGTCTTTTTAAAATTGTGTTTGAATATAAATAACATGAAAATTCTCATCTTAAAACACAGTGCTATACAGCCATTCCCACCATCATCTTGGGTACTTTCCTCCTCTTCCCAGACTGAACTTTACCCCATTAAACCAGTTCAGTTGTCACCCGACTCAGTGTGACGTGACTACACAGAGTGGTTCCCCACATCTGTCTGACTTCACTTAATGGACGTTCATCCGTGTGGTAGCACAGGTTAGAATGTCCGTCTTCTTAAGGCTACATAGTATTTCATCTTATGTAAATCCCACGTATTGGTAGTCCATTGGTTCATGATGGGCATTTGGACGGCTTCCACGTTTTTGCCGCAGTGAGCATTAGCACACAATCTGTTCAAGGCCCTGCGTTCAGTACTTTGGAGTGTGTACCCCAAATTGGAATTGCTGGATCACATGGTAATTCTGCTTTCCAGTTTTTGAGGACCTGCCATGCTGTTTCCATAGCAGCTGTACCATTTGACATCGCCACCAGCAGGGTACAAGGGCTCTAATTTCTCCACATCAGGCACCAATACTTGTCATTTCTGGATTTGTTTCTGTTATTGTTTATAATTACCATTCTAACGGATGTAAAGTGGGCGTGGTTTGATTTGCATTTCTTTTTTCCGTCTTGATGGCGATGGCTACAGCACAAAATGGTTTTAATTTTGATGAAGTTCAATCTGCCTGTCCATTGTTGCTTGTGCCTTTGGTATTACATCCAGGGAACTGGCGCCCAATCTGACACGTCTTTGTTTCCTTCTAAGTGTTTTGCAGTTTTAACTCTCACAGTTAGGTCTATGATCCATTTTGAGTCAATTTTTGTTTATGGTATAAGGAAGAGTTCCAATTTGAGTCCTTTGAATTTGGATAGCCCGTTGTTCCAGCACCATTTGCTGAAAAGACTCTCCCCCTCCCCCCTTGAGTGTCTTGGCACCGTTGTCGAAATTAATGGCCTTAAGCGAGCAGCTTTATTTCTGTGCTCTCAATTGTGCTGTATTGATCCCGTGCCTCCTCGTGCCAGCCAGCCCATACTCACTTGGCTGCTGTAGCTTCATAGCTTAGAGCCAGGCGGACTGAGATCACTGTATGTTGAGGCCCCAAGTCTGATTCTCAGTACCGCACAGATCAACACACAAACAACAGACCTAGGGAGATGGAGCCCTTCAACTTTGTTCTTTGTCTCTTCTTACTATTTACGTGTTTATCTTCAGTTCCAGGAGATGAGCTTAGACCCCTTGTTCATACTTAGAAAATATTTGTCTTGCTCTTGGTGGAAGAAGGAAATGAGTCTTTGGTTTACCGTTGAGCGCAGTGTCAGCCGTGGATTTTTAGACATCCTCTCTCAGAATGAGAAGCGCCCATCTAGTCCCAGTTTCAGTGGTTTGTTTTGTTTTTGTCTGCACTGAATTTTGTCAAGTGTTTTTCCATGTCTCAGAGACACCAGTGTTATGTTCTTTTCTGTCTTTTAATCTTTGTTCCTATAGACAGGATCTCACATAGCCCAAGCTTGCTGTAAACTCATGTGACCCCAAGTCTTCTCTTTTCTTTCAGTGTTTATTATTGCCTATGTAATATGATACCTGCATGTGTATTGGGGGGCTGCTGATTATAGATAGGCATGGCAGGGAAGAGAGAGGGGGTTCAGGAATAAGCAAGCAGGAGTCCAGAAACTTGAGGCTTTCTCAGGAGCTCCACCTTCTCTACGTTCCTCCTCTGTTCTCCTAGAGGAACACTCTCCTCCCCTCCTGAATGAACACTATGGAAGGATTGGCGGCTCCCTGAGCCTGTGTCTGCCTGGGAAAGATGGTTGGGTAATGAGGTGACACAGGAAGGAATTAGAGTTCAGAGCAAGCCAAGACAGTCAAGGCAAGTGAAGGCAGAAACCTCTGGCCCTAGGCTGGGGTATGCACGCCTGTGTGGCATGTATGACGTGTTTGCCTTGACATATGGCACACATATTTAGCAGAGGTTCTCTGCAAGCAGGTGTGGAATGAGCTCTAAGATGTGGAAATCGGGGGGGAATATGGGAAAGTGGGTACTTGCATATGTGTTCAAAGAAAAGAAACGGAGGGGAGCTGGGGACAGAGCCCACTCACCTAACTTGCCCAGTGTCTGAGCTGTGTCTCCAGCATCACACGAAACTGGGTGTGGTTGGGCCTGGAGAAATAGCTCAGTGGTAAAAAGCACTGCCTGCTCATCCAGAGGACATAGGTTGGATTTGCAGCACCTGCATGGCAGCTGACAGATGTCTAAAAGTTCATATCCAGGAGACCTGATGCCTCTTCTGGTATCCTCAGACCCCAAACACCTAAGCAGAATACAGACACACATGCGGTCAAAACAGCCATGCACATTTTAGAAAGGAATCCACAACCGGGTATGGTGGCACATGTCTGTAATCTCAACACTTGGAGGTGAAAGTACTAGGTTCAGAGTTCGAGGTCATCCTTGGCTGCATAGGGAATTGGGGGCCAGCCTGGGCACCTGTGGTTGCACATGAGCTGGCTAAAGCAGTACACACTGAGTGTTCATGACAAGAGACCGGGTTGGGGACTTAGTACCGCATGGGAGTGTTCTCTAAGGCTTTGCTGCCTTAGGCATGTTCTGTTTGGTTTCTTGTTTTTATTTTTTCAGTCTACACAGTCTAGCCTCAACTTATTGTCCTCTTGCCTTACCTCTTGAGTGCGAGGGTTGCATGTATGTGCCCCCCTACTCCTGGCACTTTATTTTGTTTTTAAGTAATAGGCCTTTGTGTCCTGAGGTTGTAGTCACTGTGCTGTCACAGAGGTACCCCCACCCCAAAACCATGCAGTCTGCTGAGATGGGCAGGCACTCTCCGACCTCCATTGATCTGAAGTCCCCAGTGATCCTCAGAAATTCTGGCTGCCTGTGGGAGACTAGTAGCAGCTCGCCAGGGTTTTCTGAGGTTGAGTGTTCCCTTTCTGTGCTGATTCACTAGCACAGAAATCCTAGATCATTTTCCAAGAAGGATTCCCACAGTTCCCAACTTCCTTGCTCTCTGATGGTCCGCTGGCCCCACTGGAAAGCACCTCATTCTTGGCTTACTTGATCATGCCCTTCCCCCACGGGTAGTGGCACTGGAGAAGAACAGCAGATGCTAGAAGTCTTTGGCTTTCCCAGGCCAAGCGAGCATACACACCAGTAGCTTACCCTTTCCAGTGAAGGCAAACAGGCTGGGCCATCCTGGACCATTTGCTGTTTCGGGAGTGGCTTCAATTCTTTGCCTGTATTGGGAATGGGTGCATCTGGCTGTTCTAGGAGGCTTAGGGACTGAGGAGCCTCCTGACCTGGGCTTTGAGGTCTTGGGGCGCTTCCAGGCCTGGATCCAAATGTTGAGGGTCCTCCTGTCTCTCCACAGAGAATACCTTCTGTAGTGGGGACCACGTGTCTTGGCACAGCCCTTTGGATAACAGTGAGTCAAGAATTCAGCACATGCTGCTGACGGAGGACCCACAGATGCAGCCTGTGCGGACACCCTTTGGGGTAGTTACTTTCCTCCAGGTGAGATACCCTCAGAGGTTTCAGACAGTTTATCCTTGTGGGGAAAGTCCAGAACAAGGGGGAAGGTGAAGGGGGAAAATGAAGGGCAGGAGACTCCCCTTGGTCTTGTCTTCCCCTGTGGTGGGCTAATCTGATTTCATGCTGCAGGAGGGACTTCCCAGCTGAGAGCCAGCTCGCCTCAGTTTCCCCAGTGGGCGTGGCTCTCCCCAGCTGCTTATCCTTGCAGTTCTAATGAGGTCAAGTGAAGAAGGTTCGGCTGGTACACAAAGGTGTAGCTATAGTGGGAACAGCTCTGACCACCCCTGCCTTAGGGAGAGCCTCCCCTGACTTAAGGTATAAGCTGCCCGTTGTTTCTTCTGTAGCCAAGAGCTAGGCTCTGTGCTACTAGATACCTGGTCAGGCCTCCATGCCTGTTTATGCAACTCAGGAACCCCTCAGCTAGGCAAACACCTCCTAAGGGAGCCATTACATTTTGGGGACACCAGCCTAGAAACAGACCCTACCTATGTCCCAGCTACTTGAGAAGCCCCTGAGAGAGTCCAGATAGCTGGATATCTGGGAGGGATGGCCATTAAAACACAGTGGCTTCTTGTCCTGGGCCACAGATTGTTGGTGTCTGCACTGAGGAGTTACACTCAGCCCAGCAGTGGAATGGGCAGGGCATCCTGGAGCTGCTGCGGACAGTGCCCATGTGAGTACATGTCCCCGTGAGCTGAAGGCTTGGACCCCTGGGTCTTTGGGGTGGCTGTCCTCCCTCTATCCCACCTATAGAGTTCTTGCTTTGCTCTTTGGGGCACTCAGTTTGCTGTGGTCCCTGACCACTAACACTGCCCTTTGTGTTCTGGGCCCGGGACAGCAAACAAGAAAGGCTATTGACTGCCAATCAGTTCAGACCCTCAGTTACCACCATCTCTTCTTGTCCACAGTGCTGGCGGTCCCTGGCTGATAACTGACATGCGGAGGGGAGAAACCATATTCGAGATCGATCCACATCTGCAAGTATGTCTTGAGTGAGGAAAACCTTGCTAGCACACTCTTCCAAATAACACTGGCTTCCATCCTGACAAAGCGGAGGAGCCCTGTGTGTGAGCCAGTAGAAATATGGCCTGGTTTGGAACCTGTCCCCTAAATACAGCCCACGTAGGAAAACAGATTTCAGCCCAGAAAAGCAAGCCTGACACATATATGTGTGCATTTACAAAGAATGGACTTTATTATATGTAAATTACATATCAACTTAAAAGTAGATCACACCAGCAAAGGAAGGTGATCATAAGGAGCTTTGTTTCTTTGCCCTGTGTTCCTTTCCCTGTTCCTCCTCCTCCTCCCCACGTTTTCAGGGAGCCACCCTCCCTGTGTCAGGGAGACAGCAGCACGGGCAATGTGGACCCCACAGCCCATCTGCAGGGTGAGTGCTGCTTGGTCTAAAGATCCTGTCATTCTTCCTAACTCATTCCCCAACCCTGCCAAGGTAGGTTGGCTCTCTGATGTGTGAAGGAGTCTTTAGACCCCACCAGTCTGCAGCTGACCCTACTGTGGCTGCCTGGACAGTGTCAGTGTCACCTTCTGTGGTCACTTGGCACACAACTGCACATTGGAAGACCCAGAGCATTGCTGCATGTCTTGCATGCTGTGCAGGGGCAGAAGCACCAAACCACTGCCTCCTCCTGCTCACCTCACACCAGAGGCAGGTGGTGGCCGTCTCTGAACTTGGCATGTTTCTGTAAAGCTCCGGCAGGCCTGTAAGGCAGGCCATGGCAGCGGCTGGGCACTTTAAATGATACAGGGACATGTCGTTTGCAGACATAGGTTCTTTGCTATCAACCTGTGCGTTGTGGGGCACACAGCGCCTTCCTTTACACAGGAGGCTCCTCCACTTTCCGGGTACCTCTAACCCTGACATGGTCTCAGTGCTGTCAGAACTGTTCGTGTGTCTCTACTTTGAACCTGCCTTCTGGGTGGCTTCTGCTCATGTGAGAACCAGAAGCCATGGAGGCTCCATCCCCCCTTCTGCAGCCACACTGGGACACAGCGTGGGGCACTGTGGGCTCTTGTTTATCCCCTGTACTCAGAAAGGACTTGGTCCCCTGAATTAGTAGAGCAAGCAGACCCTTCCCCTTCTGCATGGTGAAAGCTGGAGGCTCCCTCAGACCACAGCTAGCACGACCATAGCACCTATGGTCTTTGCCATCAGACAGGAAGGCAAAGTGAAAGAATATGGCTTGCTTTCCTGATGGCTCCGTGTATCAAGTGAGAACACTTTTTGCTGTGCCTCTCTGGGGCTTGTTTGCTCCACTGAGAGCTGATTTCTATTCCTTTGACCTTAGTTTACCACTAACCCGCTGTGTGCCTAACCAGGCAGGTCCTTTTGTCCCTGTAACCCTGGGTCTCACACATGATGAGGTAAGTGCTCGCCACCACTCTCATCCCCAGCCCAGCCCATGGTTTGCTTTTTCAGACAGGTTCTTGCTGTTACCCAGGCTGGCCTTGAATTTACTCTGCACCCCAACAGGCCTTAAATTTACTATCCTCCTGCCTCAGCCTCTTGAGTAGCTGGGATAACCACGCAGCTGCATCTATGGATCTTAGCTTTTCCTTTTTACAGTAAAGATAAGTGTTCAGGACAAGTGGGGCCATGAATTGATTGCCTTCCACTCTGCCTCACTGAGGGAGGGCCTCAGGGCAGCTGCTGACAGAGAACTCAGCTTTTCCCCAAGCAGCTCCAGCCTGCCCCTTCACTCATGCCTAAAGGACCTATAAAGCTGTGTCCTGCCTGCTGCCAGCCTCTCCAGGAGGTGACAGTACCAGAGGAGAGAAGAACCGGTGGCTGTGGGTAGGAGGCCACCTGTGACCAAGGCATAAGAACAATGCCCTTGTCTGGGAGCCCTGGAGAGGGATGGACTGGCACAGGGACATGGGGGCTTCTGAGGAGCTTTGTCACAGGAGGGTTACTTGGCCTGCATGGCTGTTTATGGACAAGGTTGCTAGAGTCTTCCAGATGACCTTTGATCCAAAGCCCAGCACCACAGAACTATGTTTTACCAGAAAATCCAGGGATGTTTTGAGTACAACTCTTCCTTGAGGCCATTTGGAGGAAGTTTAGACTGAAGGGAGCCAATGTCTACACAAAGGCAAAGCCTCTGGGGGAAGTGTGCAGCAGTTGCTGCCCTTCAGACCCCTGTCTCAGCCTAGGAAATGGAAAAGAACCCCATCCAGAGCCCTTTGCCAAAGTGAGCTGGCACCTATGCACAGGGAGCACGGCTGCTCTGGGGCGACGGCCCCCTCTAGCTGTTATAGTGAGGAACTGCAGGTACAGGTTCCCAAATCAGGTCAGGCTTACACCCTAACTCCTCTAGGGGGTGAGGTGGGGTGTGCATGGTCATCGTTGGAAGATCAGGAAGAGGGGAAGCCTTCTGCCTTGCCTGACAGAAATAGGTCTTTGCTTCATCAGCTCTGAGAGCCAGCAGGTTAGAGCTGTCTGTCAGGGCTGAAGATGGCACAAAGGCCATCTTCACAAATGTTGGTGGAAAGGAAGTGTCCATCTATGCTCATTCCTTCTGGCTTCCCCTAACCCTGTTCCCAGAGGAGTCCCAGGCCTGGAAGGAGCCACTGTGCATGTAACAGAACAAGGTCAACGAGGCCCTGACCTTACAGCAGCTGTCCACACTCAGCACCTACAAGGGCTAATGTTGCAGCGAGCAGTAGCTGTGCCGGGGCAGTAACCCTGGGACACTGGTTCACTGGGGAGACTCTGACTCTTTGGTTCTTTTCAAGCAGGAGAGAGTTGACAAAGGCATCGAGACAGACGGTTCTAACCTGAGCGGTGTCAGTGCCAAGTGTGCCTGGGATGACCTCAGCCGGCCTCCGGAGGACGATGAGGATAGCCGGAGCATCTGCCTCGGCACGCAGCCTCGGAGGCTGTCTGGCAAAGGTTGAGGCCTTCCCCTGCCTTGCCCCTTTCTTCCAGGCTCCTTAGGACAAGTCTCTAACTAAATAGCAGCCCACTCTGATTATTTTCTGACAAATGAATTTTTCCAATGTGGGTGAACTACATGAGAGTTATTGGCCTGCTTAAAGCTGTTTCCTGTGTGCATTTCAAACACACTAGTGGGAACTATGCATACACCTTGCTCCTTGGACTCTGACCTCATGCATGTGAGTGGGAACCGTTGCATAGTTAACAGAAGTACACAGTCCACCCAAAGACAAGGCAGCGTGTGTCCACCCCCACAGAGCCAACACAGAGCCCAGATGTGGCCTGAAGCCACGCCAAGCCTGAGAGTCTCTCTCCTTAGGCCTTCCTGGGCTTTTAATGAGAGGGGCCTGAATGTGGAGCCCTACATTGCCCTCTACTGCAGTCCCAGAGGCTGTGGGAGGTCAGCCTACTCCCTCTGCCTTCCGGGTAAGGGCTTAGAGAAGGAGGATGTGGCTGTCCTGTTGGACGCTCCCATGCTGGTCTTGGCTACAGAAGTACTTGTGGGGTTTTGTTTTGTTTTGTTTTGTTTGCTAAGGCTGTCCCTGGCTAATGCCAAAGGAAAAGCAACCATTTATATACATGTAAGTTTAAGCTTTCTGTCTCCTTCCTTTCTTAGTTCTTCTGTCTTTTTCATTTATCAAAGAATAAGATGCCTTCAACCTTGAATAAAATACCTGACTTGGTTTACTTTGGAGACAAGGTCTCATGCAGCCTAGGCTGACCTCCAACTTACTGTGTAGCTAAGGATGACCTTGATTGAATTCCTGATCCTCCTGCTTCCAGCCTCTGCAGTGGTAGGTTTCCAGAGGCACCATAACACCTGGCTTCTTCCTTCCTTCCTTCCTTCCTTCCTTCCTCCCTCCCTCCCCCCCTCCTCCCTCCCTCCCTTCCTTCCTTCCTTCCTTCCTTCCTTCCTTCCTTCCTTGTGCTGGGTAGAAGCTAAGCACAGACCATGCCCTGGAGCTGCTCCTCCACACTCCATGCCGTATGTGAGAACACTCATCCCTCATGAAAATGTTTCTAAAAAGATAACTTCAACTCCTCACGCAAACATCTGAGCCCTTTTTTTCCGTCCTGCAGGAGTAGAGGGGTGCACACCCAGTTGCTTTTGACAAAAAAGAATGACTTAAGAGAGGTTGGCAATTGTGTCCACAGCTGCAGTCAACGTTGCTATTTTATTTATTGTTTATTTCTCAGACAGGCTCTCTCTCTGCAGCAGAAACTGGCTTCTAATTTCCTGCCTCAAACTCTCCAGTGCTGGGATTGCAGACATGCACAACCATGCCCAGCACGGTTTTGTTTTTAATTATTGTAAAATAATCCACTGTACAATAACAGGTCACACAGCAAAGTTGCTGGTTGTGCCTTCTCTGTTAGTACTGCCGGCCCATCTCTTCCTTCCCCTTTCTTCCTTCACTTGGACGCAGTGTGCTATTGTGTGTAGCCCACCCAAACTGATCTCAAACTTGTCAAACTTGTATTTCAACCACTGAGTGCTGGGTCTGCTGATGTGCACCACCATGCCCTGCCTCTCCCCAGTGTGCTGCTCTTCTAAGCTCTCATTCAGGCTGGGAGCCCAGAGGGCCAACTGGCAACCTTGTGATTTCATTGCAGACACAGAGCAGATCCGGGAGACCCTGAGGCGAGGACTGGAGATTAACAGCAAACCTGTCCTTCCACCAATCAATTCTCAGAGACAGAATGGCCTCACCTACGACCGAGCCCCGTAAGTGTCTGTGTGCTGGGACTAAGACAAAAGGATGGTATTTTTCCTGAGGGGCAATCCCTGAGCATTGCATGAGAGGGAACAGTGTACATGGTTCTTGTTGAATGGACCCAGGGTCTCTAGGTTTAAGGGCAGCCCTGGTCCAGGGCACATAGACCTGTGGACTGTAGCAAAGGACCTCAAAGGGGACCATGACTATAAACAGCAGTAAATATTTATATGGATTGTGTGTGAACAGAAGAGAGTCCAGGTTGGGACAAAATCTGACTGAGGGCCTCTGAACCTTGTGGGAGCCCATTGTGCTAAGCCAGTCCCTTCCTTATCTCACTCTGGGTCAGAGTTGCCCTTCCTTCTTCCTTCCTGGAGCCTGGGCTCTGGCTGATAGCTGCAGCCCCAGGGACCTCCTTGTCTGGCCAGCCCTGTATTGCAGGCTGCTGCTGAGGCCCTTCTTCCTGCCTGCCTTCCTGGGGCCCAGGGAGGGGAAGGAAAGTCCTGTGCAGGCCTCTGCCGCCTGCCTAAGGGTCCTGTAGTCCTTAGGAGAAACTAGCTACCCCAGAGGTCAGATCTGCTTCCTCCCCCTTCTTCCTCTGTTAGGAGGCAAGTGGTGAGCAAGGCTAGAACTGGGCATCCCTTCTTCTCACACAGTAGGTGATGCCGAGGTGCTGGCCACTCAGAGCAGGGACCTCGCCTGCCTGGGAGGAAATTGCTGGGGCTTGGGTGGAAAAGGAGCTGGACTAATCCTGCAAGACTAGGATGATCCACCTACCCCTTAAGAAGTCTATGTGGCAACCCCAAGCCCTGGGGGCCATCCAGGATGCACAGGGCCTTCCTTTGGGGACATAAATGAAACAGTAAACTGGTCATGGTGCATGCAGTCTGCCTGCACACAGTCCGTTGGAAATGACCATGGGTTGGAGTCAGGCTGCAGTTGCTGATTCAAGATCCCTGGAAAGATCAGTGGTGTAGCACAGGACAGCAAAGACAGCATTGGAACAGGCAGCGTGTCTGGAGAGAGAGGATCCAGAGTGTGCCCTAGACCTGCAGCTACTACAGGGACTGAGGAGGGGAGGCCTGGCTGGTTAGCACTGAGGATGCACCCTGGGTGCTGAGTATGGTACTGAGAGGGTTATCCTGGGCTCGCTTCCATCCAATGTGGCTTACCTGGTGTACTTGCCATCCAGATGCTGGAAAAATTGAGCTCTCTAACAGCATGAAGAGGCCTCCAGTGCTGCCCAAAGCCTACAGCTGCCAGCCCGTGACGTTCTTAGGTTGCTTGGGTTTTGCTCTGGCAGTAGCAGGTAGCCAAGCTGTGTCATGGGGCTTCCGGAAGCTTTCCACCTGCAGTCTGGACCCTGACCCGGAGCTGCACTCCTTTCTCCCTCCCTAGGCCCTGATTGTGACTTCTTACACTGAATTTCCTCGGCACTGGTGGTAGGCCAGTGGTACTAGTGGACTTATAGCCTCCAGTAATGTGCAGGAAATGTGGAGCCTTCCAAATGTCCCTCCCACCTCTCAAAGAAGGCCAGGACTTCTGACAGAGAATTTGATATCTCATTTTCTGTCTTGTTTATGTGTCTGACTATTGTGCCCCTAGATTCTGCAAGGGACACCAGTTGGACTCACAGTTCCTGTAGACACCACAACTGGGCAGTAAGGAAGTGGTGGACTGGGCACTTGGCAGAAGGTTGTTCCCTTTGCCCCTACTCTTTGCTCTCTGTTGGCTGATAAAGAGATGGGTGAGAATAGATCTGGAGTCATCTGCCCTCCCTGCAGCTCAAGGGCCCAATAGGTTCCCAAGGAGCTGAAATCTGACATCTAAAGGGGTAACAATGTCTTCCTCTGAGGTTCTTGGTCCTGTTTACCAACTTAACAAGCAGTCGAGCAGCAGTTTCTCCTCCTCACTCCCCGGCTAAGACCACCCCCAGCATGCTCTCAGATCTCCCAGAGCCCAGCTCTCTGTTGTCTCAGAATCGACAATGGTCAGCTCAGTTGAGATTAGCAAGCACCATTGTAATATCTGTGCTGCCCACTCTGGGACCTGACCTCGTTTCAGATGCACCATAAAGATCGTGACAGAGAAAGCCAGCCCCAAATGTGCTGGCACCACCGTTTGCCCTTCTCCCCCTGGGAAGCTGCCGTCACAGCAGGGCCCTGTTTTGTCTGCCTGTCCAGTTTTCTTTTCGTCAGGACTTTGGGCTGTGCAGCCTGATGTGTGGGTCTAGGAGGTCACAGAGACAGATCGGTTTAGAAGAGCTGATCCAGCCAGGCACCAGCAACTGGGTCCTGGCCTAGTTGGGGAGTTGGGTACTTGCTAACTTCATACATCCATAGCAGCCTACAGTTTATACCAGTTTTCATTCAATTCATCCTCAAAACCACTGTGGAAAGCAGATAATCTTACATGTTTTCCTTTTACAGAAGGAAACGGTGAGACATAGGGAGCTGATAAGTAGTTTAGGGCACGCTCAACGAGTGTGGTCTTCCTAGCCCTGTGCTCAGGGACCGTGAGGACCATGCAGGCCAAGCCTCTGAGACAATAATGATCTCACCGGAGGAACTCAGGTACTAACTGGTTGAAGCATGAATAGGGACAAGCTCTCACATGGCGCCGAGGACAAGCTAGGTCCATGCTAGCAGGCTGCCAGGCTTACTGAACTGTCAGACAGACCTCTCCTCAGCCCCGATGATTCTACAAGTAATGAGCTTTGTCACATTGGCTCCTTTATAGCAAAGCTACTGTAGACACAGGCTTTGTTTTTTTCCTCAGAAACAAACGTAGCCCAATCTCTGGCTCACCTCCCGCCTCAGGACTGGGGGATTGCTTTTTTCTGGAGCCCTATTTCCTGCTTCCCAGAAAGGCAGCCCCTCTGGGTAACCTGTTCTCCCTCCCACTGTTGCCAGCCCTCCTCCCACGGCCTTCCTGGAAGGAGAGTCCTGGGCCCTCTTTGGGGCGTCTTTGGCATTTCACAACCCTTGCATTCCAGCCATGAAATTTGTATCTGCCTTTTCCCAAGATGATCAGTTGAGAAAAGCCTCCTTCGGCTTGCTGGCGCCTCCCTTCCCACTGCCTGCTCGGGTGAGTCTGGGAAGCAGTCCTTTGTGCCACAGAGGACAGCCTGGTCTAGCTAGAGCTGTTCCCGCCAACACTTGTTGGGGTGCAGGGCGGGAGTCACTGGACATCCTGTCTGTCTGAGGCCCCTGCTCAGCAAGAGTCTGATATTAGCCTCCATGGCTATGGTGACAGGTGGGCTGTGGGTCAGGTGTGTGCAGGGAAGGTCTGTGTCTGTAAGCTGTGCCTCCAGTGTCCTGCCCCTGACCTCACTTAGCCAGTGACTCACTGAGGAGGAGCGCTCCATAAGCAACTCTGGGCCCTACATCTTCCCAAAGAGGGACAGGCGCCATGTGCATGCACGTGTGTGTTAGAGAGGGAAGGCTCGTGAGGAGTCAGGGCCTTTCAAATGCAAGCTCAGCATCACTGCTCAGCCAGGCCTCTTACTTGTCTAGGACATCACCCGAAGGTTCAGGATGCTCCTCCCTTAATTTCCTGGAGAATGAATTCTTCTGTTGTGATATTACCTCTGTAAGATTCCTAAATACACACACACACCTCCCTTCCTTCTTTCTTTTATTTCTGTTTATTCATTTACTCATTTATTCTTATTTATTTATTTATTTATTTCTGTTTAAGATGGTGGGGTCTTACTCCATAGCTCAGGCTGGTCTGGAACTTACAGGTAGCCAGTAGTGCAGGCTGGCCCAATCTCTGGGCTGTGCTTCTTCCTTGGCCTTCCAAGGAAGTAGGGTTGCAGGTTAGAGCCACACAGACCTGGTCGTCTCTTTACCTCTGTACAGGTTTCTGCTCCTGTCTGTTTAGCCTTTGGATGGGGTGACTTTGCTGCCCCTTACTCCCATTTGAGGAGGAGTAGTTGTGGCTGGGGAGTTGTTCTTCAGAGAAAACTGTTTTGTTTTGCTCAACCCATGGTGTCCATGAAGTGTAATTAGAAGAAGCTATCTGGTTTCATCCACCCCGCCACTGGATTTGGGTGAAGGAAGGTGAGGTTCCTCTAGGAAGGCAGCTGGTTGCTGTGGCACCACTTTGCACATAGGACAGATTTGGATAACCCTGCTGTCAGGGTTGTGTGTTAGGGCAGTAGACAGCCTGGAGCCTCTCCGTCACGGTGGCTTCACTCTCAGTTCTAATACTGGCAAAGTACAGTCATTTGCACTGGAAAGCAAGCCCAGAAAGAACCCTGCTTCAGGGTTGACAGTGGAAAGGCCCTGGCCTCTCCTCCACTGCTCCTGGAGTAGGGTCTTTGTTTTGGCTCCCTCTCTGTGAACCAGGTTGTCATGCTGAATGTCTGCACTGCCTTGCTCAGAACCACGTCTGAAAGGGCAAAGGGAACGGGTCTGACAAATCTGACATGGGCCAGCTTATGTTTGACTCTGGTCTTTGCTCCACTTCTGCTAAGAGACCAAGCAGTGGCCATCATTCAAGTTCCTGGCTGGTGCTTTGAGTCTAGGTGCAAACGCTGCAGCCCCTCCCTCGAGTTGCACAATTGGGAGTATTTTTATCAACTATCCTTGATCTTCAGTGTCACCCAACACTTGAGCAGTGAGTCACTTCTGCAGGGAAGGGAAAGGGAAGGTTCAAAGGTGAGAGCTGAGGAAAGGAAATGACTCAGTGTCTCAGAGAAAGGAAAGCCAGGGGCTTAGGGTAGAATGGGCTCACCCGAGACCACAGGGGTCCTGGCCTTACCGCCCAGGCCGGAGGGGCCAGGCTAAGAGGAGTGCTTAGGGGATCTTCCCGAGCTCAGCACCTCCGTTGCAGTCTTGTCCCGCCTGCCTTTGTCCTTTCAGCTTTGTGCCTGCTGTGTGGGATGTCCCAGTAAAGCATTGCCTTAGTCCTTGCCTGTTGGTGCTGAGCGACAGTGCTGACAATGAGGCATAGCCCTGTGCTCCCCTCTGCCTCACACCCTTTCGCAGTCCTGCCCTGAGGGAGGCCTACAGGGGCTCTTTCTCTGCAAAGTTCAGGGCTTCTGTCACCAATCAGAAAGCAAGAGGAATAATCTCCCGGGCAAAAAGCTGAAGCCAAAGGTGGAGCTGGGCTCTGCCCGGCAATTGTACTTCACTTCTGATTTGTCACCAAGCCCAGTGTCCTGCTTCCAGGTGTCCCCAAGGAGAAGGTCTCAAGTCATGTGGCCAGTACAGACGTCATAACTGTCACAGGATGAGGACTATGGCTAGCAGGAATTTCAGCTGCTTGGTTCTTCTTCTTCCTGCCCCTGTTGCCATGGATAGAAAATACCCAGTGCTGCTTAGGTGAATGTGGAAAAGTTGAGACCTTTCAGAGTGGCGAGAGAGATAGATTAGGTTCTGCCAGTCTGCTGAAGGCAGGGTGACTGGAGCATGTGCCATAAACTACCCAGGACTGGAAATCAGGAGGCTTATCTTTACACTGGAAGGAAAGGGTGTGCTAGGCTATGTGGAAAGTCACCTTATACAGTGAGAAGGGTAAATACAGATCGTGTTGTACAGGAAGGCAGGTGGTAACAAAGGAATGGAGAGTGAGCTCCACTTCTGAATTGTCAGGCAAAGATCAAGTATAACCATTCTACACACCCGCCCTCAGTCCTCTGAACACAGGCAGTCCTAGGCTGGCGAGTTCTCGAGGCTGAGTAAGTGTTAAATATATCTCCTGTGAGGTGGAGGGGACTGCTGCTTTCCCCACGTCACACGGTAGAGTGCCATTGCCCAGATTTTATCAGTATAGAGTCAAGCCAGAGCGTGGTAGTACATGCCTGTAATCCCAGAATGTGGGGAGCAGAGGCAGGAAGAGTGCTGCAAGTTTGAGAAGGCCTGGTTTACATAGGGAGTTTCAGGCCAGCCAGGGCTACACAGACGCTGTGTCAAAATCGATGAATCAGCCCCTGTAGAATCAAGGCACTAGCAATAAGAATCAGTCAGTTTTTGAACCTTGGTCCATTGCCTGAAGAGCCACATCTCACACTGTGGACACCTGCAAATGGAGACAGAGCAGAACGTGGTGACACACACTCGGAATCCCAGCAGGTATGTATTGAGGCAGAGCAGTCTAAAGTTCTAGAGTGGGATGGATGGATAGATAGATAGATAGATAGATAGATAGATAGATAGATAGATAGATAGATAGATAGATAGATAGATAGGTAGGTAGGTAGATAGGTAGGTAGGTAGGTAGGTAGGTAGATAGATAGATAGATAGATAGATAGATAGATAGATAGATAGATAGATAGATAGCCAGCCCTGTTTGATAAAATAAAAAATGATGTAATGGCGTACACCTTTAATCCCAGCACTCAGGAAGGAGAGGCAGGCAGATCTCTGTGAGTTCAGTGCTAGCCTGGGCTACATAATAAGTATGTATATACAGGCCACATAAAGAGACCCTGTCTGGGGTTGGGGATTTAGCTCAGTGATAGAGCGCTTGCTGAGTTTGGTCCCCAGCTCCAAAAAAAAAAAAAAAAAAAAAAAAAAAAAGAGACCCCGTCTGAAAGAAACAATAATTAAGAACTAGAGATTCCAGCACTCAGGAGGCAGAGGCAGGCAATCTCTGAGTTCCAGGTAGCCTGGTCTACAGTGAGTTCCAAGACAGCCAGGGCTACACAGAAAAACCTTGTGTCAAAAAACAAATAGTAATAATAATAACAACAAACAAAAACCCCCAAATAATCACAGCAGCAACAGTAATGCTCAACAGGCAAACGTTTGCCCCGAGCCTGATCCCTGACTTGGATCCCTGAGATCCACATGGTGGAAGGAGAGAGCTGGCTCCTACAAGTGGTCCTCTGACTGCCATACATGCTGTGGTATGTGTGTGCATGTACATATATGAAACATACACATAAGTAAGTGCAGAGGACTGTAGAAATGTCTCAGGGGAGAACCTAGGTTTGTTCCAGCCTCACATGGTGGCTCACAACCCTCTGGAACTCTAGTTCTCAGGGATCTGATGCTACCTTCTGGTCTCTGCGGGCACCAAGCATGCACATGGTTCGCAGACATACGTGCAGGCAAACATGTGGACATACAAACAAACAAATGTAACAGATGTTTTTGGTTTTGTTTTCTTTTTTGGTTGGTTGGTTGTTTTTTTGAGACAAGGTTTCTCTGTGTAGCCCTCGCTGTCCTGGAATTTGTGCTGTACACCAGGCTGGCCTGGAACTCATAGAGATCTGTCTGCCTCTGCCTCCCAAGTGCTGGGATTAAAGGTGTGCACCACCATCACCCAGCATAACAAAAGTATTTTAAAGAATTAGAAAATTGGGCTGGAGAGATGACTCCACCGTTGAGAGCACCGGCTACTCTTCCAGAGGGTCCAGGTTCAGTTCCCTTCACCCACATGGCAGCTCACAGCTGTCTGTAACTCCTGTTCCAGGGGACCTGACACCCTCATGCAGATGTATATATAGTCAAAACATCAGTGTACATAAAATTAAAAAAATTAAAAATTAGAAATTTTTTTAAAAAGATAAAAATAATTTTTAAAAGTGAAACAGAAAAAGTGAAAAACAGCACAGTGAGTAAAAGACAAAGACCAAAAGCAACGGCTTTATTAAATATTAAAGAGTTTGCTTCTTCTTATGCTCCCACGGCTATCACTGAGGGCACTCGAGGCAGGAACCTGATAGGAGGAACTGAAGAGGCCATGGAAGGATGCTGCTTATTGGTTCTCTCTCCACCCAGCTTGCTCAGGCTGCTTCCTTATACAACTGCGGCCTCCAGTGTGGGAGAGACATTGCCTGCAGTGGGCTGGACCCTTCCTCATCCACGTCAATCATTACTGAAGCAAAAATGCCTCCCATGCTTTGCCTGCAGGCCAGTCTGGCGGGGCATTTTCTAACTTGAGATTACAGCCTCTTCCCCCTAACTCTAGCTAGTGTCACAGTGACAAAAACTAAGCAAAACAAACCTAATCGGCACAGGCTCCAGCACGAGGAGGCAGGGGAGTCAGGGGCAAGGTAAGCCAGGTGAGCATGACTCCAGATGTGTGGCAAGAAGAGAAGGTGCACAGTAGGAGGGCAGGGGCAGGCAGATCCAGAGGCCAAGGCCAGCCTGGTCTGCAGTCTCAGGACAGCCAGGGATACACAGAGAAAGCCTGTGAGAAATCAATCAATCAGAGAAATGAAGTTGAGTATGACCCAGCAGTTACGAGCTTACGATACCTAAGCGGTAAGCAACTAAGCAGGACTGGTACCTGACGAGCACATGTAAGCCCTGGGTGCCCTCTCCAGTGTCACAGAAGTAATCAACACAGTTTGGTTTTTTTTTTTCCCCCTTTTCTTTTTTTCCGTAGCTGGGGACCGAACCCAGGGCCTTGCGCTTGCTAGGCAAGCGCTCTACCACTGAGCTAAATCCCCAACCTCATCAACACAGTTCTTAGACAAAACAATATGGACCTGGGAGAAAGGAGCCTGTGTCTTCTCTCCGTCCCTCCTGTTTTCTAGCTTCTGACTGGGGACATTCTTTAAGTGCACTTCATGGTCTGGAGGTGAGAAGGAGCCATGTAGTCAGTCATGTGAACATTTACTGTGGTCACACAAAGGTGCCAGGGAATTTGCCTTAGGAAGGAGAGCCTGGGATGAAAGAAAGCTCAAAGTTCACTTCCATAGCAGGAAGTCCATACATAGAACCTGAAGAAGCTGGCTGTTGGGGCTGGAGAGAGCTGCTGGTTAAGAGAACTGGCTGCTCGTCCAGAGGCCCTAGGTTCAGTTCCTAGACCTACATGGTGGCTCACAACAGACAGTAACTCTAGTCCCAGGGGAATCTGATGCCTTTTCTGGCCTCCATAATATTGCACGCATGTGACAGACAGACAGACAGACAGACATTCAGGCAAACCGTTATCACATAAAATGTCAAAAACTTTGCTGGGTCATGGTGATCTACATCTTTAATCTCTGAACTCCGGAGGCAGAATCAGGCAGATCTCTGAGTTTGAGACCAGCCTAGTCTACTGAGTAAGTTTCAGGACACCCAGGGCTACACAACAAAATCCTGTTTTGTTTTGTTTTGTTTTGTTTTGTTTTGTTTTGTTTTGTTTTGTTTTTTAAAAAAATGAAAGAAGAAAGAAGGGGGGAAAAAACCCATTTAGCATGTGAGGAAGATGGTCCTATGAATTTACTTGGTCTCCATAGCAAGCTCCAGGCAGCTAGAGCTACATAGTAAGACCCTGTCTCCCTACCACTTAAAAAATTGTGTGTGTGTGTGTGTGTGTGTGTGTGTGTGTGTGTGTGTGTGTGTGCGCGCGCGCACGCATGAGAGAGAGAGAGAGAGAGAGAGAGAGAGAGAGAGAGAGAGCGCTATGAATGACTCAGCAGGTAAAGCTGACAACACAAGTTCAGTCCTGGGACTTGATAGAAGGAGAGAACTGACTTCCGCAAACTGTCCTCTGACCTCCATACATGGGTGCATACAACAAGCACACGCACGCACACGCACGCACACACCAGATAGAAAGGAAGGGGGGAATGAATTTAGTTAAAAGAATAAATTCAATTAGACAGCATCAGGATGGGGTGATGGATTAGTCAGTACAGCACTTGCTGACTGAATCTGAGGACCTGCTCTCAGATCCCCATCACCCACATAAAGCCAGGCGTATTCTACGTCTGCAGCTCCAGCACTGGGCAGCAGGAGCAGGTGGATCCCTAGAGCGCACTGACCTTCTAGCGTAGCCAAAATTTTGAGCTGGTTCAAAAGACCCAGTTGCAAAATTAAAGGGAACTGAGTTCTGTCTCTGGGACCCACATGGTGGAAAGAAGGGAACCAACTATTGAAAGATGTCTTCCTACCTATGGGTTTCATGACCCATATGCATGTGTATATATATGTGTGCATGCTCAGATAAAAGTGTAAAACCCAGGGGTTGGGGATTTAGCTCAGTGGTAGAGGCCCTGGGTTCGGGTCCCAGCTCCGGGAAAAAAAAAGTGTAAAACCCTTTTAAAAAATTAGGCCAGGTATGATGGAACACACCTTTGATTATAGTACTCAGGAAGCAGAGGCAGACGCTAATAGTTCAAGGCCAGCCTGCTATACATAGCGAGTTCCAAGACACGTAGGACTATACAGTAAGACCTTGTCAGATATTAAATAAAATTAAAATAGAAGTGGCTGGAGAGATGGCTCAGTGGCTAAGAGCACACACTGCTCTTCCAGAGGCTGTGTTCAGTTCTCCACAGCCATGTCAGAAGGTTTACAGCCCTATAGCTCTAGGGCTCCATGCCCACCCTCTTCTAGCCTCAGACGCGTGCACTCACATGTACATACCCTCAAAGACATGTGCATACTGTAAATAGAATAAATCATAAAAGAAAAAAAAGGCTTCATACCCCTGTAATCTCAGCACCAGGGAGGCTCTAATCAGGAGATCCAGTTAACCTGTAGCTGAATCAGCAGCTCTGACTTTTGATACCAGTCTTAAAAATAAGGTGAAGAGGAGAGAGGAGAAGGGAAGAAGCCATGGCAGGTGATGTTAAGATTCTGCTCTGTGTATTTATCAATGTTCCTAGGGGATGGATGGTACCAGCCTTTGTATGTTTAAGTGGGCAATTATATCTTACCAATTGGGTCAAAAAAAGAAAAGGTGAATAATGATTTAGAAAGACTGCCAGCATTGACCTCTGCCCTACCTGTACGCACACACACAAAACGCACATTTCTATCCAGGGATGGCCTGGCGTGGTAGCTCATGCCTCTGATCCTAGCACCAGGAGGCTGAGGCAGGAGGACTGGTCTGGGTTTAGGGCCAATGCAGGTTAGAGTCAAGGAAGAGATCAGAACTGAAACTGGAAGACAGAAGGCCAGCTAACGGATGACAGTGTTCTCTGAGGGGAACCTGGAGCACTAGGAACCGTGCTAGTGAGCCTTGTAGGACCATTTGGCTCCAAGATGTAGAAGAAACAGCCCACCGGCACATACCTGTAATCTTGGCAGCTTCAACAGGAAGCCAGGAGAGGTTAACCAAGGTAATTATGAGTTCAAGGCCATCTGGGGCTATAGTGGTAAGATTCCCATCTCAAAAAAACAAGACAGAACAAAACCAAAAAGGAAGGGAGGAAGGAAGGAAGAATTTTGTATTAACTGTTACAGTCTGCCTGCCCTCGGAAAGACTTGACACATTCCAGGTAAAAACACAGTAGTATCCTCAAAGGTGAGCCCCAGGGGAACTCAGCTTCCCTTCCATCTGGATAAGTTGTGTGGTGAACAGAGGACTCTCTGATAGCTGTTCAGGAGCATCCTGTTTGGAATGAGGGGCTCAGTGTGGATCTCCTCTAGGCCATCAAGCAGTGATGGGGTAGGCTAACATGGACTTTAGAAGGAAGTGGCTGGGCAGGGCAGAGCTCAGGATGGGAAACCAGAGTCCTCTCAGATGGTACCCAGCTTCTGGTCCCCAGAGGCATCCTCACAGCCTCAGAGAATTTTGGTGTTCAGTGAAAAGGGGGTTCTTGACAGGCCAAAAATGCTGGCTTATAAAAGTGAAACTGACTGGTTTTTCTCTGTAGTCCTTAATCCAGAATGCAAGCATTCTGTGAACCACTGATCTGAGAAGCAACTTATTAAATCTAGCCTTGCCGTATCTATTTTTCTAGAAGTAGCTCTTAAAGTTTAAGAAGCACAATCCTGTATTCCAGAGAGGCCATTCTCTTAAGAGACCAGGGAAGCCTGGTATGAGGGCACTAATCGCAGTGCTTGGGGCTAGCCTCGGCTGCACAGGTAGTTCCAGGCCCAGCATGCCTACACAATTCCTAAGCTGGAGGAGGTATGTGAGATTGTGTATGTATGTAGAGTATATGCGTATGAGTGAGGACGTATGCATATGTGTCTGGGTGCATATGGAGACTAGAGGTAGACATTGGGAATCTTTCCTGTCTCCCTCTCTATCTTTTTTTTTTTTTCTTCCGGAGCTGGGGACCGAACCCAGGGCCTTGCGCTTCCTAGGCAAGCGCTCTACCACTGAGCTAAATCCCCAACCCCTCTATCTTTGTTTTTTAATAGGATCCTCACTGAACCGCATGCTTAGACTGGCCAGTAAGCTCTGAGAATCCACCTGTCTCTGCCGTCTGTCCTACCCAGGACTAGAGTTACAGTCACAGGCTGCTTATACCAGCTTTTAAAGATGTTTTTAATGTGTGTGTATAACTCTACATGAGTGCGTGTACCCATGAGTGCGGGAGAGCATCCAGTCCCCTGGAACTGGAGTCAAGAGGCCGAGAGCCCAAACCTTCTGTGGGAACAATAAGTGCTTTTAGCCACCACGATCTCTCTTCAGCCCCATATGGGGCCTCCCCTCATCCGGGGACCTGGGGACCTGAACTCAGGTCAGCACGACACATTACCAGCCAAGCCATTTCCCCATCCCTGAGGTGGAGATTTTTAAAATGTTTTGGCTGGCATCAGAAAGAGCTAAAGCATTGCGTCAGCTTTTCTGTGCACACTCTATGTGCACTTGGGCGTGTTACTTACGGTCTCTGGCTTTCCGTTTCTTCATCTTTAAGGTGAAGGAACTAACTCCTATTTATAGGGTTGTCATGAAAATGAAAGGAAGTGATGTATATGATAGAGCTTAGCACAGGATGAGGCACCATTGTCTGCACTCAGTGAAAGGTGTCTCTGCCCCAGAGAGATGGCTCTGTGGGTAAAAGTGTTGGCTGTGCAACGAACCCAGGAAAGGCGGAAGGGGAGAACTGACCTCCGCATGTGCACTGAGGCATCCACACACCACACAGTAATAATGTTTTAAAACAAGTGGTATCTCGGTATTATTGTGAATAGATCTGAAAACCCAAAGGAAGCATGGTATCTAGATACCAGTGTTGTATGTAGAGAATTAAACACACACTTCAGGTTTTTAAAAAAATTTTGAATAATATCTAGACGTAGAGGTGTGTTATACCACCAGATGTAAGTCTCAGGGTTAGGAAGAGCTAACATTTGCTGGGCATAATGGCCACTCTGAGGGCAGAGACAGATGGCTCTCTGAGTTTGAAGAGTGAGTTCTTGGACAACCAGAGGTACAGAGAGAAACTCTGTCCTGAAAAATCAAGAAAAGGGGGGGGGAAGGAATCAAAAATCAAAACAGAGCTGGAATTCAAGGACTGGGTCTTGGAAGACAAATTGTGGCTGGCATAAAGGACCTAGGACTTACTGTTTGGACAGAGTGACAGGAAGCACCATGTATTGGAGCTGTATCCATCGCAAACCCACACAGGGCAGAAGGCATGAGGCATGCTTCACATCTCTGTGGCCCCAGAATGCCAGAAGAATTAGCAGATGAGGCATGATCATTTCGGGGGGGGGGGTGCCCTCAGTCTGGAGGCATGGAGAAGGCCAGGCTGCTAAGAGCGGCTTGCTATCCTCTCAGGAAAATTCTGGACTGGATTATTCAGCAAGGAACTTTGACCGCTGTTGGAGAAGCAATCCCAGGAGACAGAGTCCCATGTATAAGCGCTTACATGTCTGCTGAGATGAAAAACATGCTGTGGCCTTGCCTAGGTAGCATTAGCATTCAGCCAGACATCTTGAGTATGCTCAGGGCGTCTTTAAAACAAGATGGAAATGTCCAGAGAGTGTCCAGGAGGACGATAGGGAAGGCGGGTCTGTTTATAATTGGTTGGATGAGCATACCCAAACAGCAGTGTTGTCGGTCTGTCTGCACAGCCCAGGTCTGTTGTCAATCAGCGACTGGACTAAAAATATCGATAGCAAGTAGATCATTTATGTGGATGACGTGAAGTCCAGATGGAATGCAGAGATGATGGGAGCCAGTCAGGCTGAGAATCATCCGTGCTACCCGCAGCTCCAGCCAGATAATGGGGAAGTCTGCTCTCAGTGCCACACAATACACACTGACTGGACAGGACAGGAGAGGGCAGCATGTGGGGAAAACCTGAGTAAGATTTCGCTGAGGGGAGGGGAGCTCGAGAGAGAGAGCTGTATGAGTTGGTAGTAAGATGAGGAGGTTATAAAGAGGGACAATTTGATGACAGTTTTAATAGAAATAAACTACCCCAGACAAGAGTGGGCACAGAGCCCCTGAGATCTGCCCTGCTTAGGGCACATACTGTATTTATGTCCACACATGCTACCTCACTTCAAGACATGGCACTCTAACTTTGACGAGTTCAAATGAATCCAGGGGAGGGTGGCTTGACCGGATGGAGGATTTCAGAACCTTGTCAAGGATGAAGTTGAAAGTTGGGGCCTTGTAACCAAGAAACAGAGGCTGTTGATAGGATGCAAAAAGCTGCCGGGGAGAGATTGATTCAAGCAAGCACGGAGCTGCTTAAAGGCTGCTGGATTGAGATTTACAGGGGAGGCAGATTGCAAGGTGACTTGGCCACTCTCTCCCTTGGGGAGGAAACGCCTTGAGGGGTTCTCTTTGCCTTTAATTTTGTCTTCCCAGTGCACCAATGGTTGACCAGGACCTGAAGCATTTAATCTTGGTCTACCTTTTTTTTTTTTTTGGTTCTTTTTTTCGGAGCTGGGGATCGAACCCAGGACCTTGCGCTTCCTAGGCAAGCGCTCTAACCACTGAGCTAAATCCCCAACCCCCTTGGTCTACCTTTTAAGACCTTTGCTCAGTAGGGAACTGACCTGGCCAGAGGCAGCTGAATCTGGGCCCAGGATAAGAGCAAATGAGTTTCCATTAGCTCTCAGAACCATCACCAGTCTTTCAGGCCCCCATGCACTGTTAGCTGCCTTATCAGATGCATCTTGTTTAAGTATGATGCAAGTAGACCATTTATAACAAGTACCCTACAGTTACTTATTTCTATCTAGGGGTATTGAAGCTTAGGGAAATAGTTAAGCCCTACGAAACACATGATGGAATCCCAGCACTCCAGCGACTGAGTCAGAGAGCCTGGGAGTTGAAGGGGTGGGGTGCTGGGATGCCTCAACAGATAACAGCACTTGCCACAAAGCCTAATGGCCTGAGTGTGATGCCCAGGCTCCACATGGTAGGAGAGTGATGGGTTATTTCTCTGCCGCTGGTGGACTGAGCCAGTCCAAGCCAGATTATATTAAAGGCAGGTTTATTGGGAAAGTTTGCTGGCCCCAAGGATTGAGGCCAGGGGAGTCACATGGGGAGGGGGAGGCGGGTAGAGAAAGAGGAAGGGCACACTCACAGAGAGATGAGAAGAGAGACCAAAATGTCTGGATTATATAGGAAAGAGAAGAACCTCTAGGAGAAGGGCAGCCCAGCCTTTGGGCTGGGAAGTTCAGGGTTGGGGGCAGGGAATGCCAGGGAGGGACTGAGGGGTGGTAGGAGAACCTGAATGCAGGTCTACTTTGGTATGTAAGACGTGTCCTGAGTTCTGAAACCAGAGAAGTAACCCCTGTAAATTGCCATCTGATCTCTGCACACTGGCATATCTGTGCGCACATGCATACACAGAGAAGATAAATATCATAAAATTAAAAAATAAATGAACAGCCAGCCTGGGCTACATGGCAAATCTGTGTCTCAGAAAAGGAAAGAGAAAGGTCATTTGCTAAGGTCACCAAGGAATGAGCCCATGATGTGCCTCCTAGAGCATACTCATGGTCCCATGTCCCCTAGACCTCCCCAGTGGCTGTGGGTCATGACTTCCCAGAAGCCCCTCCCCTTTCCAGCCCCCATGCCCCCATTAGCTCTGCCTTCTTTCACTATGGTGAACTCGAGGAGAAAGCCCAGCTGAAAAATTAGGCCATGCTGCCTAGCACACTACTTATTTTTTTATGACTAAGATTAAGCTGACAACCATGCAAAACATTGCAAACCTGTGTCGGCTGCAGATTTAATACCTCACCCAGCCCACACAAATAATTCATGCTTCTGCATCGATGTCCAGAAAAAACAAATCAGCAAAAAGCTGGGCTCGGCGAGTGTGAGGCAGCCGCCTTCCCATTGAAGCAGCATGCCGGAAATACCCAGGCTCCAGGAGTGCAGATCTAGCATTTTGAGATTTTTTTTTCTTAAAAGATTAAAGTATGTTTTCTCAAATGATTGAAGGTTGGTGGGAGGTGTAAATGTGGGCACTTGTCACATTAATTCCTCAGATGATTAAGCTCTTTGCTGCTTCTTTAGAGCTGTCTGCAGTCGGGTTTGCTGTCCTTCTGGTGAGTGTGTTGTGGCAGTTACCAAGGTGACTTTAGCTGACTTTCAACAATTTATTTTTCCCTCTAGCTTGAGACTCTCTAGCCCTGCGTGCTGTGAGATTCTTCTCTCCCAGCCCCCACCCTACCTCCGCAGCTAGTCATCAGCATGTTTGCCTGGCCCACTGAGGCTGGAATCCTCCAGAAGGTCCCACCCCTAGCAGGCCAGGTCTGGGCCCCAGTGAGCAGCCTGGCAGCAGCATAGACTAGGAGAGCCTGTTATCAGATGAGAGTCACATCCTGGCTCTGCTCCTCAATCACTCAGTGGGGTTCAGGGCGGGGCTCGGTGGTAAAGCGCCTGCCTAGCATACACAAAACTCTGAGTTTCAACCCTATTGCCTCCCAAATAAAACTTTAACCTCAAGGTTATCTGTGCCCGCTTTAGGGCTTAGAACGTTTCCTTGCTTGCTGGGAGGACCCAGTGAGTGAAACTGCATTTTAACAGAGAGCCTGACACACTCTCTGAGGAAGCACTGGACAAACATGGTTGCTGTTGTTTCCTGTGTTCTGCTCTTGTTTGGGCCCCAGGGGTACCCCACATGTCATCTCTGAACCCACCCATAGTGCCTGGATGAAATGTGGAGTTGTTCTTCTTGGCTGCTGGCCGGTAGGCAGAGGTGGTCAGAAGTCCTTGGTTCCCACAAGCTGGCCTGCCACACTCGTGCTCTTTGTTTGGCCTTGGATATGTTTTCCTTTGCAAAGGAAAGAGGTAAATTAAACAGGTTGAGTTTCTTTCCGATCTTGAAATGCTGTGACCCTCTTGGCCAGCGTGTCTCCTTCACTGCTCTTGTGAAAGTGCTTGCCAAGGGAAAGGCAGTTCCCAAGGCAGCGCTGGGAACCACAGGAAGGGCTGCCTTGGTGACAGAGCAGTCATCTGGGGGTGGGTCCTGGGAGGAGCAGACAGCAGAGCTGAACTGCCCAGCACCTGGGGTGAGGGGCGGGCTGAGTCACTGCCTTGCTGCCTGTGCTGACCCAGCTGACCCAGGCTTTCCCCTGGGAGGGGATCTATCTGTCAGGTGCATCATTGACTAGAAGCCCCTGTGCTCACCCTCCTTTCGTAAATTGAGGCCTGCTCCTGGGTGACTGTCCTGCTCAGACATCCTGAGTAGCTCTTGCCTGCTGTTTGAATAGTTTAAAAACAAACAAAACCGAATGCTCTGAGCCTGGTTTTTTCCTAGGCACTTAGAGAATTTTCTGCGTTTCACAAGCCAAACTAGAGTCCCATCTTTTGAATGGAATCAGGGGATGAGAAGTCAGTGAAGATAACTAAATTTGAAACAGAAAACTTAGAATGACAGGAGCCCCAGTACCCTAGCTGTGGGTTGAGCTATTGCTGGGGGTCTTAACTGGAAGGGACCTAAGGGACTGCAACAGCTTAGTGTGGCCAAGGTCACTGTCAGAAGGGATCTAATTCAAGGCTTACACACACACACACACACACACACACACACACACACATTGTTAACATTTCTTCTAGGCTCCACCCCACAGTTACCAGTTATACAGTTAGCCAGGTGTGCCGGACTCACTATAAAAGGAGCTGCTTGCCCCCTCCTCACTCTCTTGCTCTTTTACTCTCTTATTCTCTTTTCCCTGTCCCCCCCCCGCCCCCATCTCTCTATGTGCTCATGGCTGGCCTCTACAATCTCTCTCTCTGCCTCTCTCTCTCTCTCTCTCTCTCTCTCTCTCTCTCTCTCCCTTTCTCTGTCTCTACTGTTCCTTCAGCTCCCCTCCCTATGCCCTAAATAAACTATTCTATACTATACCTTGTGTGACTGGTACCTCGGGGAAGGGATGCCTCAGCATGGGCCGGCAGAGGCACCCCCTTCCACCTCAGCATACCATGCCTCTACCAAACATTTTCCTGGTTCTTCTTTTTTATAAAACACAACATACACCACTACATACATGCCACACCAGTGAAGCTCAGCTGAGTGTCACATAGGCACACACATCTGACTCCTAAGGACCCAACATTCACCTCTCAGCAAAGGTCATGCTGCTTCCTGTCACTGCTTATGTTGCTGCCTGGCCGGGCCTTGTGCAGGAGTGAGCTCACTTAGAACCCTGCCAGGGTCAGCCAGCCTGACCTTGAGCTGCTGTCTGTGACACCTTGGAGAGCTAAGAGCCTCTAGGGCTTCAAATCAGGGAAAGAAAGGCTCCTTAGAGCAGCCATTGATTTCATGGGCAAAATAAGCAGCCGTGCTGTGAGGACTTTTCTGTGTTGTTGGCCAAAGATGTGGGCTCTAACGCCTGAGTGACTTCAGACCACATGCCAACTCCACCTCTTCATTGGCTGTGCAGCCTGGGCACTCAGCCCCTCCATCCCAGTGTGCCCACCTCGTGGGGCATCAGGGGGAGTAGCCAGCCATTGAGAAGTGTGTGACACCCTTGGCTAGTGCTCAGTGAAGGTGACTCTTACTGCAGTTAACAGCCACCATAGGTGCTGACCAGGAATTCATGGAGAAAATCTCATTGGCTTCTCCCCTGGTCCCTATGTGCTTCCTTCACAGGAGCCGTAAGGACAGCTTGGGCAGTGACATCTCCACGGCTGTTATCCCCCACGAGCTGATCCGCACACGACAGCTTGAAAGCGTGCATCTGAAATTTAACCAGGAATCGGGAGCCCTCATCCCCCTCTGCCTAAGGTGAGCTGGACAATACCTTCCACATCAGCCCCTCTGCAGTACCCTGTAGGCCTCAGAACCTCCACAGTCGATCTTCCCCCAGTACAACTCATGTAAGCTTTGGGCGAGCATTTTACCAGACAGGCTGTCTGTGAGCGTCTGATGCCTAAGCAGTGTCCAGGGCTAGGGATGGAAGACAGACACTCAGGCAGCTCTGCCCTGGGCCTGTGTGGGAAACCGGGGACTCTGTGTCACAAGCCTTTGCAGTGCGCCCTGTCTAAACCTCTGGGCAGTGCAGGTGGTTGAGAAGTCTTCAGACAGTGACCAGGCCAGATGGCCTAGAGTTCATTCTCAGAGATTGTTCCGCATCTCTTAAGCTAGATCTGTGACAGCCCCAGTCACATAACAGCCCCCACTCCCCACCCCACCCCGCCGGTCATCTGGGGTTTGTTTATTGAGACAGTCTTACTACGTAGCCCAGGCTGGCCTTGAACTCAGAGAGAGCTTCTGCTTCTTCATGCTTAGATTAAAGGTATGCACCCTACACCTAGGTTTCTTAACATCTGGTTCTCTAAGAAGTTTCAAAGTCAGACACCATGGGGACTAGATATTGAGAATTCTCACTTATCTAGGAAGTGTCCTTCAGCTGTGCCCCTTTTGGGAGGTTCAGTGACCAAGAGAGTCTAGGATGGCCCTGCCATCCCTTAAGCTGGGTCACAGGTCAGGAGCGAGAGGGTTCTGACAGGTTAGGCTCTGCATCCTCCTGCTTGATGCTTTCCCATGCACAATACTTGATCCTTTACAAAAGCCAGTGACCAACCCCGCAGACTCCTTGAGCGACAGGAAGCCCAGCTGTGTCTGTTCTGCTGCTGTGAGAGTCAGCGCCTACCCTGTGGACAGGACTCAGCTCTGTTCAAAGCACTGCACTAGGCTGGATCTCTTGCAGCTGCCCTCTTCCAAACACTTTTGAGTTCCAACTTCACTTTGCAAACTGAGGAAGTAACAAGAATCCCTCTAAACTTGAGGGGACAGTGACTAGGAAGAAGTAATTTCATGGTTTGAACCCTGCCCATGAATCCAAGAGCCAGGCGAAGTGGGGGAGGAGTCAAGAGTTTAACCAGCCTTAGCCAACTGCCCTGAGAAACAGGGCAAAGGTAGCAAGTGGTCTGGGTGAGCAGGGCCTCCCAAGGCCAGCACCAGACTCAGCTGTTTCCTCCTAGCAGCTTCTTGGGCACAGGCTTGGACTTCCAGCCGGGGGAAGGGTTTATCTGAAGCAGGCAGAGAATGCAAAGCCAATTTTTCCTCCTTGGATGCTCGGTATCCCTGCCATTGGTTGCCACTGCCTACTGTCCTCCAAGTGTATTTTCAGACTAGTGGTGACTTCTCGGCAGTGACCCTGCTTGGCTTCAGATTTGTTTTTGTTTTTGTTTTTGTGTTTTTAAAGATTTGCTTATTGCCTCTAGGATAACTGTTTAAATGTTTTAGGAGAGCCCAGAACAAAAGGAAGATTGTTCCGGGCACTAAATATCCCACTGGGAGTCTTACGGCCTTCACTCTGAGCATACAAACGGTTAACTTCCCTCTCTGGCCTCATTGTTCCCACCTTCCCTGAGGTTCTCTGAGCTCTGACCTAGCATCAGGAGCTAAAGGCAGGATGCCTTTAGTGAACTGGTAGTGGTGCCCTTTCACTGTTGTGCTACAATGAACATGTTTGTCATTGGTCACTAAAGTCCCCTGTTAGTGAACAGGTGGGCCATCAGGAGGGCACCGGCCAGACGCTCCATCTCGGAACATTGCTCTGTAGCCCCAGCGCCTTGGCTAGGGACTGTTGTAGGCACAGATCCCCACTGTCTCCATGTTCCCATCCCCAGGGGCAGACTCCTGCATGGCCGGCACTTCACCTACAAGAGTATCACAGGTGACATGGCCATCACGTTTGTGTCCACCGGAGTGGAAGGCGCCTTTGCCACTGAAGAACATCCTTATGCAGCGCACGGACCCTGGTTACAAGTGAGAAGCAGCTTTTCTTCCTTGTTCTTTTCCTTTCACCCCTCCCTTGCTGCCTGCCCTCCCTCCCAGGAGCTCCCTGTGGTACCCATGCTGAGCTGGGAGCTGCCTCTTGGATACAGAGGCTGTGTGTATAGGTGCTGCTGTCCTCACAGCAGCGGGGCACTCCCTGGCCATTGGGAACCCAGGCGTGAGAAGTAAAGAACTCCCCATACTCTGGGAAGTCAAGACCAAGAATGGAGGGTGGGACATGATGGCCCTCTCCAGTGACCTCACCAGAATGTATAGGAAGTGAACTCTGTGACTAGAGCAGGCAGGTCCCAGTGGCCAGGGCTCTGCACAGACCAGTCAGTTGCTCCCTTTGCTCCTGATGGAAACCATTGAACAGAACCTGACGGCTTGTCCAGAGCGTTCTGTTCTTCCATTCTCCTGCTTGGAGCAAGGATCACAGGTGATATCAAGCACAGTACTTGGGATTCTTAGCCTCCTTCCAGTGCCTGTACTGCCCAGATCTCTCAGGGGTCACAGCCTGGTCTGCCATACTCTTTTTTTCCGGGGGGGGGCAATATTTTAGAGTAGGGGAAAAGTAATTTACTTACCTTTCATAAAAATGTCATGAAAGGGGGTTGGGGATTTGGCTCAGTGGTAGAGCGCTTGCCTAGGAAGCGCAAGTCCCCAGCTCCGAAAAAAAAAAAAAATAAAAAAATAAAATAAAAAATAAATAAATAAAAATGTCATGAAAGGGAATCAGGGTTAGATATGTTGATAAACAACTTTAATCCCAGCACTTGGGAGACAGAGACAGGGGATCTGTATGAATTTGAGGCCAGCCTACTTTACACAAAGAGTTACAGGCCAGCTAGAAGATCCTGTCTTGAAAGAAAGGAAGGGAGGAAGGAAGGAAGGAAGGAAGGAAGGAAGGAAGGAAGGAAGGAAGAAAAAAAGGAAAGAAAAGCAAATGAAATGAAATCAGGGGACTGGGGAACACATCTGATCTTCATCCAAAGGGTAACTAAGCTTTGTCTGTGGTGTGTAAGAGAAAGCAAGCAGGAATTACAGTAAAAGGCAAAGAATTACACTGACTTTGTGGGTAGCCCAGTCTGGGGTCTGCACTATTCTTAATATGGGTATAATTTTGTCTGCGAATGTCTGCTTGGAGCTGAGCCTTCCTCCCTCAGAGCAACCTCCTCCCTACTCCCCACCAAAGTCCTAACCCTTAATTAAAACAAACAACAAACAAAGGATACCAGCCACTCTTCTCAGACTAAGCCCAGAGGTAGAAATGGAAGCTAGTGCTTTAGGGATATTGTGTTCCATAAATTATCTTGCCTTTTCCACTGTAGTTATTACATTGTTTCATAACAAAATTACTTTGAACCATAAAGTTATAAATACATTTTAAAAGTCCCACTTGGTAAGTTAGGTTTCGTCTGTGTGGTCTTGTAGTTACTGTAGCAGAAGCTCTGAAGTGTACCATTTGAAATGAGCCCAGCACACGTGGAGAAGGCGGAGAAGGTCTCCCACCCCCACTCCTGCCCCAGCCCTGTCCTAGGCTGCCATCCTGCTCTGACAACCGGAGGATGCAGGACTCTTCCCATTGTCAAAACTAGTATGGAGGTGGGAGATGGGGACCCCAGAGAAGGCCCCAGCCACAGAGAGTACGAGATGCCATGCCAGCAGGTCTTAGCAAAGTGCCATTGTGGTTCATTTGTGTGTACATTGGCAGTTCAAGCACATTTTGAGGAGGGAATTAGGGATGGGGTCTTCCTAGATTAAAGAAGAGTCTGCCCTTTTGTTCTGTCATCCTAAGAATGTCTTCCGGCCTGGGGCTGGGATGGTCTGCATCTCCAGTTTTCAGCCGCTCAGGCACCTGGGCCCCCAGAAAATTCAGCAGATGTCTGGCAGTCCCTCAGTTTTCTGGAAGGAAGCTGCCTGCACCCCGCCCAATTCTCAAGTTCCTAATCCCCTGGCTGCTAGTGTTCCCACTCTTGGCACTACTGCACCACTGTCCCTACCCCTCCCCACCCTGCCACAGACAGCACCTCAATGAGTTGGGGCCTTCAACAATCCCAGCACTTGGGTCCCCTCCCGTGGCTGTTGCCTGGGGAACCAGGGAGCAGTGGGAACGAGTTGCTGGCCTCGGCATGTTTCAATCAAGTTGCTGTGCTAGGAGCTGCTTAATCAAAGGCCTGTTATGGGCTCATTAGTGTGGTCCACCACGGGCCGCCCCTCAGGAGAGTCCTGGGAAGGCTGGCTCAGGTCCCGCCCTCCAGGCACGCACCCTTGATCACCAAGGGGTTTCTCAGGCTCTTTGCAAGGAGCCCTGGGAAACTCTCCATCTGACCTGCCCCAGTCAGCCCGGTTCTCAGCAGTGAGGCCACACCCACATCAGCCTTCCTCCCCTCCTGAAGGCGTCAGCATTTTCTGCCTCTGACCTAGCCTGACTTTCCTTCCGGGTCTTGCCTCTGTGGTCACAGGCAGCTCCTGGGCTTGTGGGAAGTAGGCTTGAAATGACTTATGGGCCTCTGGGTTGCTTCTGAGGGCCAGCTGTGTCCCCAGGAGTCTATTGAACTCCTGGGGTTTCACTCACAAATCAAACCCCACTAATGCCAAGAAGGGGCCTAGGCCTGTTTGGAGGGAGAACTCAACTGCAGAGCCTCTGTGCCCAGGCCCTTTGCAGGCAGAAGAGCAGGGGGCAGCTGAGTGCCCACAGGCATAGGGTGCAGAGAGACAGCCCTCTATCCTTCGGCTGCTTGAACTGTCCCTGTACGCCACAACTGCAGTGGGAAGGCCAAGGAGACTGTCTTGCATCAGCCTTCAGCAGTCCTCGAAGAGCTTACTCTCAGCTTGGCTGCCAGCCCAGGGAAAGGTGAGGCAAAGGCATCCATCCTCCCAGTGCTGGGAGAGGGGAAGCTAAGGGAGCCTTTGTCAGAGCTGGTGAGATGGCCTCTGACAGGCTTCCATACATACCTCATCCTGGACTGCCACATGCTCCCCCATTTTCTACCACCTTAGGGGGACCCAGGCCTGGGGACGTCAGGCCCAAGGTACTAAAGAAGAGGCCGGTGTAAACACACACACTGGGGGATGCTGCAGAGGCAGGAAGTACCTCAGGCCTCTACTCTTCCCAGAGTAGAGACATGGCTTTATCCATTCTGCTTCGTATTACCCTTAAGATTAGAGTGTATAAACCCAGTCCAGACCTTCATGAGAAGGTCTCCAGACCCAGGAGCAGGCCAGTGCCCTTTCCTACCCCTGGCACCCCTTCACTGGGGGCTGAGGCATGCTTCTCCCTTGGCCTGTTGACTCTGAGTTGTCTGTCTTCTGAGCAGAGCCCCGCCCAGAGCTGAGTCAGTTCCACATCAGTTCTTAGCCAGAGCAATCTGAAGGAGACACTTCAGTCCCAGAGGTCACAGAGAGGTCATATGACCAAACATGAGATTATTTTTTTTAGGCCCTGCAATGCTTTCTCAGCTGTGTGGTGTCTGATAGCTCACCCAGGTGGCGCCCTTAGTCCCAGCCACTCCCTAGCAGCCCAATGGGAGGTCCTGGCTAGGAGAAGACACCTCACAGCTGTTCCCAGTGGGAAACCTCTGCTAACTCTATCCCAGCCCAGGAACAGGCTCCCCAGATTCCTTCAGCCAAGGCCTGTGTTCTTCTGTCCCCACACACACCTTTGGACGCTGTGTGGAAGCCAACCCAGGAGTCCCCAGCCCGGCCCCTAGCACTCCCTTCCTGGTGCCTCCCTTTCTCCTTGTGGGCACGGCTGTACCTGGTCTCCTTTGCAAATATTGCCTGGGCTGTGAAGGCCTCGTTGTTCAGTCCAGTGCCTATTAAGTTTTAGGACAAACTAATTCCCTGCTTTGTCACAGTGCAGGGGTCTAAGCCTGCTTCTGGCCACCAAAGCCAACTTCTCACCACCCACCCAGAGCAGGAAATGAATGAGTACCCCCACAGCTCACACACAGGCCTCTGCCCTCCCAGCGTGGGAGTGTCTGCAGCCAGAGTGTGGAGAAACAGAACAGCTGACAGGAGTCCTTGCTGGTCTCTACCTTACTGCCATGTCTGGTGCCAGAGTTGCTCCTTGGCAGGCCTTGCCTCTGTAAAGAGCACATTTCCTTCCTGGAGAAGAGGAAAGGGAGGGAAAGAAAGCCAAGCTTGCTGGGAAGCAGAACAACGTGTCAACACATGGAGCAAACAAGGCCCAAGACAAAGTGTGGATTGTCACCCGTACCGAAGGAAGGAATGGGCGCTGTCAGCCACTTAGAAATCCGTTGACCGCAGATCTTGGAATGAACGTCAGATCTGTAGCAGTCCAGCCTCTGCCTGCAGCACAACTGGGCCTGCCCAGGGCAGGCACCAACAAAAGGTCACTTTTCAGGTTCCTTTCTGGAACTTGCTAGAACCTGGAGAATTGAAAGGTTGTTGACAATCCTTTCTCACCACCAGTGAGCCAGGTTGTCCGACTGCACCGCACAGGTCCTGTGATATGAGCCCATGGAGTGAGCTCTGAGCCTTGGCTCCAAACTCTCTGTCCAGCAGACAGTGGCAGAGGTGCAGCCACAGCACAGTCCTCCTCCTCCTCCTCCTCCTCCTCCCTCCTCCTCCTCCTCCTCCAGGCCTCTTCCTGCACTTCCACTCTGATCTCCTGGGGTGCCTTGTGAAGATGCGGGTGTCTCACATAGCCTTGGGTAGGCCGTTGTAGAGAGTGTGTAGCCCAGCATCTGTGTTCTCCAGAGGCCCCCAAGAGAACATGCTACTCAGATTGGTCCAGGGGCCCTGCCTCTCTCCTTAAGGGTCTCCTCCCTCCAAGGGCATAAACCTCAGTGCTTTTTCCCCGTCCTTCGTGCAATTGTAATAGAATGCAGTGATGGTTTGCCATTGCTGCGATCTTTCTAGACTAGAGGAACTGTTAAATGTATGGACTCAGAATGAGATGTGGTGCACACCTTTAATCCCAGTGCTTAGGAGGCAGAGGCAGGAGGATCTCTGAGAGTTTGGGATCAGTCTGGCTTACAAAAGAAGTTCCAGAACAGCCACAACTAAAGAGAGAGACTCTTAAAACAAAGTCTGGGCTCTGGCCAGCAAGATGGCTTGGTGGTACATAGCAAGCTTCCCTCTCCGGTGGCCAACGTGCTTTTCTGTTTGCTTCCTGTTAGCAGCTGGGTTTGTAATACTCAGGTTCCGGCCCCGTTGAAATGAGAAGATAGACGCCAGGCTGGGTTGAGGGTGCTGTTCTTCCAGATGCTTGGTAAAAACTACCATTACCTTCCCTATCGGAAAGAGCTAAGCCCTGAGTATACGCACCTTCAGAGTTGGCGCACTTCCCCAAACAGGGAAAGAGCATGCTCCTGTTCTGAAGTCAGGAAGACTGGCTTTTCCCTGTCTGCACCCAGTCCTCTGCACACTGAGAACTAGAGTCCCCTCCCTTGCAAGCCCATAGCAGGACTCAAGGGAGAGATACAGGTTAACGTAACACAGGTTCCTGGGTATAAGGTAGAAACTTACTGTTCTGATCCTCGATGTTCCTGTTACTGTGACAGAGGCTGGCCACTCTAAGCGGACAGTACGATTCAGGAGCTCCAAGCCCTAGCCCTGCACAGGCTTTTCCCACAGTGGCATCACAAGGGCGAGTCTGTTCCCAGCGAGGGCTCCCAGGAGCTGCTCCATCATAGCTGTCTATCTCCAGTATCCTGTTGATAAGATCTGTTAACATTCTCGGCTCCAGCTCTGAAATATACAAAGAACAGGGCCTGTTTGTTCAGTCTAAGCTTCTAAGGTTTAACTCCCAAAGGAAATTAAATCAGGTGCCTGGAGCTATGACAGTCTGCCGTGTTTCTTTGCAAAGAATGTCACCCTTAATATTATGTGAATCTCGTGTATAATTTTTTTCCCTTTAATTCTTTTAAAACAATGTGGTTTCCAGCAGAAACCGGCAAATCTCAAAAAGTGAAAATGAAGGCACAGCTAGGATTTGTCCCCGTCTGGGGGTCTTGTCACCCCCTCCCCCAACTGAGTACAAAATGAAGTCCACACACAGACGGTGTCACCCTTGGTGGCAGCTCTGCTGAAAGCCTCCATAACTCACCAGTTCCAGACCTTTGACAGAGGGACTGGCTTAGGACTGGACTGTTGGTGGCCTTACCTTTCTTGTTGTTGAAAAACACCCTTGGGAGTCTCCTTGGGTGGCCACTGTTCTTGGAACCCTCCCCCACCCCATCCTACCCCAGCCTGCCAGTTCCAGACCTATTTACCATTCTGGTGGAGAGCTCCTCCCTCCAGATGATTTGAGGGTTAGAAATGAACCCAGACTGGAGTCGCTGTAACATAACTGGGCTGGAGGTATGCTTGTGTTTGTGCTAGCATCTCCAGAGAAGGCGACAAGCCCCGGAAATGCCAAAAATATGAATGTGACGTTTAATACTCAAGCGGACTGGTGATAGCCAGTGGAGAAACTCGGCTTGGGAGAGGGGACCCATGGAATAAGAGGAGGGAGGGCTCAGGCTCCAGGAAGCAAGGCCAGGTGTGACTGGATGTGGCTGAGGACCAGAAAGTGCCAGGTAGACTGGAAAGAGCCAGCCAGTCCCCTGTGGGGATCTCGGAGGAGGAAAAGAAATGAATGTCTTGGGAGGACACTCTTCGTGGCCACTGTCGGTTTTCTCTCCCTCCCCCTCTCCCTCCCCTCCTCCTTCCCAATGCTGGTCAGTGCTGTTTGCTCCTGTTTGGAGAAGGTGGGTCCTGTTCCTCTAAGGGAGCTGCTAGTTGAGTGGGAACCAGGCTTGCCTGCCCTAGAAGGAGACACCATGAGTCAGTGTCCTCTACCTCAGGGTCTAAGGCATCACATTTCAGGCCAAGACAGGACTGGGATATGGCCTTGCTTTGGCCCCACAGGGCAGGTGCCATAACCTCTTTGTGCCTCAGTTCCTCCATCTGGAAGGAGACTGAAAGAGATAAGGTGTGAGCAGTCAGCGTGGTGTCTGCTATTGGCTTCCTGTGCCCTCCATCTTGCAGGTCGCTTTCCCCTTCCTATCTCATGGAAACTTCTGCCCTTACAGTGGAACAACTCCCAAGGGAAATTAAAGGGTATTTTCTCAGATTTTTGATTCACCACCTTCTGAAAGGGTGGATTTCCCTGAGAGGAACCCTTCACTTTCGTTTGCACCCTCTATGTATGGCACAGGGTCTGCCAGAGAAGTGGAGAGGCCCTGTGGACACGGGCAGGGAGGAGGTTGGAGGAGCAAAGACAAGAAGTCATGGAGAAGCATGAGAAAACTTGCTTAGGGCGTAAGGACGACAGTTACTCCAGCAAGTGGTGGGGCTCGCTGGCTTGAACACCAAAGCTTGTGGCTAACAGCATCAAGTAAAGCAGGGGAGTGGGGAGGTAGGAGACACCCATGGAAGAGGTAGCTCAGAAGTCTAGAAGTGCATAGCTGCTGACTGGGGCCTGCTGGGACAGCCCTGACAGATAATGCTGTGGTTGCAACAGGAACGGAACAGTCCACCCACCTCTGTGAAAAGCCAGGCAGGCTCTCATTCTCTGAGGTTCAGGTTTTTTGGTCTTTTTTTGTCCTGTCGTTACCTGCTTCCCTGCCCCCCAGTGGTAGAGATGGGATCCAGGACTTGTGCTCCACCCCTGGGGCCCATCTAAACCCCAGACAGGGCTTGCACTCCAAAGTCAAGTGGATTCCTTTGGCCCTACATGGTTGGGAGAAGGAGGTGGGAACACGTGAGCTTGACCAGGCCAAGAAAGACCTTGGCAAGAGCTCTCCCATGGCCTTCAGCTTTCCTGTCCTTCTCTGTTGCCCTGCAAACACAGGCCAAACAGCCTAAAGACGTGGGTTTCCACCCACCTTCCAGCTCCCTTCTGAGGCCAGCAGTGCCCACCTTCCAGATGCCATCCCGTTCTCCACTGCCTCCGCCCCACCCCTCTGCCCCTCTCTATTCCCAGCAGGTGGTGGTGGGAGGCGCTGAGAGTGCAGTCTTTTTTGAAACCCTCAAGTACTTCCCTCTGTCCCTAGAACTAATCAGTGGGTCATCCCTCCTCCACAGCTGAAAGAAACACCCCTTGCTTTGCAGTTGGCAAAAAAGAGTGGTTTTTTTTGTTTTTTGGTTTTTTGTTTTTTTTAAATAAAAACCTGCCTTTTGCTTTCTTTCCCAGATTCTCTTGACAGAAGAGTTTGTAGAGAAAATGTTGGAGGACTTAGAAGATCTAACTTCTCCAGAGGAAGTGAGCCTATTTCATTTCTCACTGATAGAGGGCTCCTGGGCTGGGCGTCAGAACATGGACCTACATGCGCTTTTCGTGGCGTGCGTCGCGTGTGTGTGTGTGTGTCTTGGCGTGTGTGTGTGTGTGTGTGTGGCGCATGTGTGGTATGTGTGAGGGGGTGTGTGGTGTGTGTGTGCGTGTGTGTGTATGTGTGTGGGGTGTGTGTGTGTGTGTGTGTGCTGTGTGTGTGTGTGTGACGTGTGTGTGTGTGTGTGTGTGTGTGTGTGTGTGTGTGTGTGCGCGTGTGTGTGTGTGTGTGTGTGTGTGTGTGTGTGTGTGTGTGTGTGCGTGTGTGTGTGTGTGTGTATGTGTGTGTGTGTGCGTGTGGGCTGTAATGAGGGAAGCGCGCGTGTGTGGGTGTGTGTGTGTATGTGTGTGTGTGTGTGTGTGTGTGTGCGCGTGCTTTGTGTGTGTGTGGCGTGCGCGTGCTTGTGGCGCTCTCCCATCTGTGGAGTGAAGTACAGGGATGATCTGGAGGGAGCCCTGAGAATGTTAAATGACTATTTTTCTTGTTTTGATGAACCACCCTGCCCTGCCCCCACCCTTGTGAGGACACCCAGCACACTGAATTGCCAGCTCTTGAGAACCTCATTGAAGAAGTAGCCAGGGCCTTCAGGCTAGAGTTCTCCCCAGCCCCTGCTGTTCCCTGGCAGGTTCTGAACAGAAAGCCCATGTTTGCTGCCAGAGAACATCCCACTGGGGAGTTCTAGTGGGCAGGAGGGGACTCCTGCTCTTGCCTTGGGCCACCCAAGAGCCACACTCCCTCCCTTCTCCAGCTATAGCTTGCCTCTCTCAGCCTCTTCCTGGCTAGCTCGAGCCTGAGGAGCTGGCCAGCCAGGTGGGGTTGTCTCTCCCCTTGGCTGCTTCTCTGGAGTACAGGAATGGAGTCCATAATCCCTTTTGTTTTTCTTCCTTGTTCCTGGCCTCCTCATTTGCAGGGACTTACCTCATCTTGGAAAGTCCCTTTTCTTCCTGCTGCCTCCTGTAACCAGCACCCGGGAAACAGGCAGGCCGTCCTTCCTGCCCAGCGATCCATGGGGAGTGGGAGGCATTGCAAGCTTCCCTGCCCCCCTTCCCCTGCCTGTGGCAGAGACTGCCCCGTCCCTTCCATCACCCTAATGTGCTTGAAGCAAAGTACCTCACCTCCCAGACAGATAGAAACTCCTCAGAGCTGGTCACCCCAATAGAGCCATGCCTTCCCTGCCCCTGCCCCAGGGATCCAGCTTGATCAATTCATGCATTTGCATAGTCCGAGGTTATGAAGTACCCACTCTGTGCCAGCCAGTCACCCCTACAAGTCACGGCCTCAGAGGCCTAGCTCCCCATTCAGTCAGACCAAAGCCAGCTGCCCAGAGTGCTTCCGGAGAGGTCTTGTCACACTGCATGGCATTACGCCAAGCTGCTGCTTCGAGCTTGGGTGTTGAGTGGGCAGGAGGAGGACAGTCCAGGCAGGAGAGCCAGGAGCCAAGGGGAGCTTAGGAAAGTAGGTCACGACAAATGACTTTCTCTGCCTCTTTCCTGTCCAGATGCCGTCCCCACCCTGCCCCAGGCTCCACTTTGTCCTGGGTCTACAGTCCCCCAAGAGAGAAAGCAGAGGGAGCAGCCAGGAAGTGTCAGTTTGTCCACCTCCAGCCTAGCTCCAGGCAGGCTGCAGCATGATGCTCTCCTCCTGTGCCTGGCTCTGACTTACAGCCTCACCCAGAGACAGTGGGAGTTAGAGCCCCAGCACTGACCCAAGCCAGGGAGACCTATCCAGCACCAGCTGTGTGCTGGGCTCCATACAAGGTTCTAGAACCCAGAAAGAACAAGAAGTCAGCTTCTCCTCCTCTCCCAAGCAAAGACCCCAGGTGAGGGAGAGAAAATTACAAGACTGTCGTTGGTTTTAAAAGACCTTGGCTCTCATCTGGGGTCACTCTGAACAAAGAACCCTGGGAAGCAGGGTGGCAGGGACAGTGGGCAGAGAGGAAGTTTCCTTCTGAGAATGTACACAGACCACCTTCATCCTGTACTTCTCCCAGCAGGGTCAGATTTGGGGGCTGAATTGCTCCTTCCTTGTGGACCCTTTGACAGAGCAGTGGAGGACAGATTCTAGACTGAGAAAGAGTCCATGACAACGACAGACCTCTCCTGTAATATCTGCTCCCTGCTGGTCCCCATCCTCCAGCCCAGGGCCCCAGGGAACAGATTCCTTACAGGATTTTGGCTCAAAGCAGAACTGAGGGAAAGAGCAGGAGAAAGTCCACACTAGAAGCCAAAGCCTGCCTTCTGCAGCCTGCTGAGCACTGACAGTGCCAGAGGAAAGGGGCGCCTGGACCAGCCGCACGCACACTCACACGCACCCTGAGTCTAGCCTTTGAGAGGTCTACAGTAGCCTGTCTTGTTCCCAGCAGCCTAGGGACAGGGTGTGGGGCAGCGTTCTGCCTCTCTCTGGGCACTGTCTTAGAAGGCAGCTAACTACTCTGCTTGCTCTCTTCACAGTTTAAACTTCCCAAAGAGTACAGTTGGCCTGAAAAGAAGCTCAAAGTGTCCATCCTCCCCGACGTGGTGTTCGACAGTCCACTGCACTAGCCTGAGCTAGGCCCTGCAGGGGCCAAGAGGAGCCCAGCTGCTCCTAGTGACTTCCAGTGTGGCAGCTTGTAAAGGAGACACCCATGAATAAAAGGGCAAATGTGAGGGATGACTGCAAAGTACCACACCCATCACAGGCCCCGCCCACCTCGGGCTCAGCAGCCTCACTCCTAGCAACCAAGCCCATGTGACCAGGCCCCTGTCCTACGTGCCAGTGAGTGAGTAAAGGTGCACCTGCAGACCCTCCCCACACACCCGCTGATGCCACAGGTTTCACTGATGCACTCCTGGGATAAGACATCATGCAGCCTGGTGTGCAGAGCACACATGAGGACGCTGCCTGATCAGCCCCAGCGAGCCTCTCAGGCTGCTCCACCCTGCGGAACCGTTGCTTTTTCTTTCCTGAGAGTGTTGTGGAAACCGGATGGTGTTTTTATCGCTCAGCAAAGATGGTTCAGAAGCCATGAAGCCATGTATATAGTGGTTTTTAAACAGGACTTATTTCTAGATGAACTTTATTCTCTTAGACAAGGGTTTGGGGGCTCTGCCCCCCCATCCCACATACCCTCTTCCTAAAAAGATGCTTGGTGCTGCCTGTCAGCTCTGGACCCTGGAGAAGGCTGGGGACAGCTGACATACTCCATGTAGACCTGGGTACAGATTTGCTGTGGCCTGGAAGGTGTGCCACTGCCTTCCAAGTGAAGTAGGCTTCTACAAGACTCTGGGGACTTGAGGGACTCAAGGACATGGTGGCCCTAGCTATGTCTTCCAGTCTTTCTTACCCAGCCAGGCCTCCCAAGAAGAGGGTAAAGCCCACTGCCTCCCCCATCCTGCTCAGGGCCCCCAGCGCTTTGATCCCCCCTTCCCTTGAGTCCCAGCGCCCACGCTGTCTAGCTTATGAAAAACTGAAAATCAACCTCTTCACAGCTCTCCCTTTCATTTTGCTGACACTGCTCCCTGTGGCCCTTCATCTTCCCCACATCCATTCTGTACCTGTCTTCTATCCCTGTCTCTTCCTGCAGCCTGGCCCTCTTGTGGGTTCCCTGCTCTCACTCCCAGGACTGCAGATCTGCTTGCCTTCCAGGGACATTTGGGAGCTGTGTAGGAGAGATCTCCCTCTTCTGAACTGGAACTGGCAAGCCCCTTCCAGCATTCTTGCCTGCCTCTAGATCAGGGTGGATGGGGATGGTCTTTGTTCATTCTTTAAATTCAAATGTCTCCCAAGGAAAGGTATGTTATCTGTCAGGGGCCCTGCAGGAGCTCCCCTGCTCTGTCTGCCTCCACCCACCACCTACAATGGGTGCCTCCAGGGGCCTTGTGAATCCTGGCTGGGGTCTCAAAGAAGCAGAAATTGGCCTTTGAAGGAAAGGCTCCAGCTGGCCTCATCTGCATATCCTAGGTCTAAGCTTAACCAGCACTTAGAGGCAGACCCATCAGGAGCATCTGAGAGTGGCTGGCTGCAGACCCTAACCAGCCAATCAATATAGATGCCTGTCTGGAACAGACACCATACTGCCCTGGGACTTTTCCACAAGGACATTTCAAACCCTACCTTTAAAGCTCTTGTCTTCTGAAAGTTTATGGGCCAAGAAATGCTATCAGCACAGCCTCTGTTCCTTGCCATCACCAGTGTGGTAATAGTACTCCCTCCCTAATTCTCTCCGGAGACCTGCCTCAGGGCCCCTTCTGCATTCTCCCCTATCTCCATTTGTCTGGCTTTGGGGCAAGAATGCATGCTATGAGCATCACGTAGTTAATGTTAGTATGTTAGTACTGTGGTCAACAACTTGCCCTTATTCTGTGAGATCTTTGCAGACAGGTGGTTGCCACCACCTGCTTGGGTGGCTCCGTACTTGGGGAGCAGGGAATGGCAGGTAGGCTCCAGATGTCCATAGGTCCTGAGGTCTTTCCTCCCCCTGCCCTGTCAGGCACCTCAGGAATGTCTAAAATCCTGCTGGGTCCAGACCCCTATCATTCCTGTAGTGGCTGATCTCAGCCTGGTCTGACCAGGTCTCCTTTCCCTCGGGCTCTGGTTTCTTCCAGAGGAATCTCAGGGAAAGAGTTTCACCATTAAGCTGCTGGCTGGGAAGAGACCCTAACATCGAATTAAGCAAGACTGGCCTTACCAAGACACGTGACGGGTGCTCTGTAGAGGGACCCTTTCTTTCCCTCCCTGAACCAGCTCTTTAGGGTTGTTAATCTGTCATGGGGAGGGGTTCAGGAGTCTTCCTCCCTGACTCTACATTTCCCCACCCTTCAACCTTCCAAGTCCACAGGACCAGAGATTCTGAAAGGAAGGGACTTCAACTTCCTGTAACTCAAGCTTCCGGGGCCTGTGTGGACTGCAGAGGGTGGCTGTGCCAGCTGCCGTGCTAAGGAAGCACGGTCCTCCTTTTCCAAGTGAGACACTCCGACAGGGCTTGTAGAAGCTGTGGGAGTGAGTCTAAAGGGCGAGGGCATGTACACTGCAGACCCTGGGTCCTGGGACTGAGTCTTGAGATTGATAGCAGGGAGAGAACGTGAAGCTTGGTGCCCCTATGGGGCGGATCAGAAAACTCCCTGAACTGTATTTTTTTAACCTGGTCTTCCCTCTCTGGCTTCCATGATGTTGGTGCCAGGTGAGGTGTCTGGGTCCCTGTTACAAGTCAGGAACCCTGTTGGGAGACCCGCTTTTGTACAAAGATCTGAATGCTGCAATGAACAGACTTTTGTACATTTTTATATCAGTTTTTAATGTCAGTGGCGACTCAGTTCCTGGGGCTACAGCTGGCTCAGGATTTTTGTAAGAAATTTTGAGTGACTCACTTAGATTTTGTTCCTACTTGTCCCTCTTCCTCTGTGTAATCTAAGTGCATTAAACATATCTGCAGGAGCGTCGGGGTGTGCTTCTTTCTGCCATGCTAGGGTGCGAGTGTGGGTGGGTGGGTGTCCGTGTGTGAGTGTGTGTGCGCGCGCGCGCGTGTTTTCCTGGGATGAGTATGGCACAGGGGATGGAACTTGTGACCTTGCCACATGCTGAGCAAATGCTCTACCTCTGAGTTATATCCCTGCTGGATCTTTCTGAATGCCTAAAGTAGAGGAACAAGAAGATCAGCACCCTGGCAACCTCAGAAAAGTAGAATGAGCCTTAGAGGAAACCCTGGGGTGCCAAACACGCATGCATACATACATACACGCACGAGCGCTTGCAGAATCCTTCTTTACAGGTCTTGTTTCCCTTAAGGTCAAGGGGGTTGGAGCTGGAACACAGTCTCTGGTAATAGGTGCTTCTCTGCTATTTTATCGCTTCATTCCTCTTTAGGTTTAAGTTGCTGCTGCTGCTGCTGCTGCTGCTGCTGCTGCTGCTGCTGCTGCTGCTGCTACTTGTTTGAGAAAGGGTCTCATCATCATGTAGCCCAAGCTGGCTTCAAAATCATCAGCTTCCTGCCTCAGCCTCCCAAGCGCCAGAACCACAAGTGTGGTATAGGAGCATGCCTCCAGCTGTTTACCCCTCCTCTGCCTAATCTGATCTTGGTTCTAAAGAGGCCCAAAGGTGCCTAAAGGCTTTCTCACTTCCAGTTTTGCAGGCTCTGTTCTCTCTTATAGCTAGCTATTTTCTACCAGGCATCTAAATCGAGCCTCTTCTACAAGGGCCTGGGGCTGCATTCGGGTCTGGAAAATCTCAGAACCAGCCAACACAGGCCAGCTCACCCTTCCAGAGACACCCAAGCTAGGTAAAGAGGCAAAGTGGTATACTGTCTTTCCCTGGGCTGCCCAGTGGCATCTGCCTTTTGAGGGCCCTCATATCAATAGAGGCCTGTGCTGGGGTCGGGGAGGCATGGGGGACAGCCTAGGCAATAAGTACTAGCATCCACACAGGCTTCTTGGAACCCTTGGAACCACCTGGGGCCTTCCACATTCTTCCCCTTCTCTGTCCAAGCAAGTGGCAGGGCCTTTCTCCTGATCCTCAGCATGGGCTGGTAGCACTCAGGACTAGTGACAGGCCCTGAGACATCACAAGGCAGAGAGCGGATTCAGTTCCCATGTGGAGGCTAGCCCCTTTTCTCATTTCCTACGACTAGCTATCTGGAGGACTCGTTTCCCAAGAAATTAGTGTCCATCTTCCCCTTATGACATCTTCTGAACTCAGAATGGCTGGCCTCTGAGCAACGGAGTAGGTCCTTCCTGGACCCTTGGTCCCTGCAGAACCCAGGACAAGAGAACAAGAGGGAGAGTAAACGCCAGATCAGCAAGACCAGGGTATCCGTGACCATGTCTTTCCCGCTTAACTTACCCTTAACTTACCCTTCTCACCTAACCTACCAGGAAAACACAAGAGTCAGTGAAGATCTTGTCCCAAAGATCACAGAAAGGGAAGCCGGTACCAGGCCAAAGTTGTCTAGAAAGACAAGAGCTGTCTAGAGTCCCAGTCTCTAGAGCAGAAGCCCCTTCTTATGACTTCAGGGGATCTGGCATGAGGGCTTTAATGTTTCCTCTAGGAAGACCTCAGAGTTACTGTGGGCATCTATTCTGGGTCCTTAAGTGGGGGCCTCTGCTCCAGCATTGGGGGGTAGGAGAAGAGCCCAAGAGATTTGCCAAACTGGCCCAACCACAAGGGACTGCAAGCTGGAAGTCACTGCACAGCCTGTAGCCTGCCAGGCTCCGAGGCAGCTGCGGGCACTGAGAGGGAGGAGGGAGTGGGAGGTTGGGGTAGAGTAGGGTGTGATTTGCTGAGCAGAATGAAGCGATGGGATCCCAGTCTGCAGTGGCAGGTCAGGATGTGGTCTGGGAGGGGCAGCCCTTCTTTGGGGGGGAGGCGGGGGCGGGGGGCGGCCCTCAGTAAACCTGAGCCAGTCCTGCTGACTCAGGAAATCCATGAGAGGCTGGTGAGATGTTTCTGTTCAGTAAATGCCAAGCCTGATGACCTGAGTCTGAACACCCCACTCACATCCACCCCAGTCTCATGAGAGGTCTTAGGACATGGAGCACAAGAGCTAGGTGGCCGTCAGTTGGCACAACGGGTATAGTCGAGGCTCTGCGGTAGCACTGTGTGAGCAGTGAGAAGTGCAAAGCAGGCTGAGCAGATGGCTCAGTGGGTAAGAACAACTTACGGGAAAGCATGAGGGCCAAGTCCCCAGCACCCATGTGAAAACCAGCCATGTGTGCCTGCTGTAACCAGTGTCGGGGAAGAGGGGAATGCATCCTGGGAACTCACTAGCCAGCCAGCCTCACCGGAATACTGACCTTCAAGCTCAGTGACAGACCCTCTCTCAAAAAATAAGATGGTGTCGTGTGAAAGCCTTCAATTCTAGCACTTGGGAGGCAGAGGCAGGCAGATTTGAGGTCAGCCTGGTCTACATAGTGAGTTCCAGGCTAGTCACCAGAGCCTACATAGTGAGATCCTCTTTAAGATTTATGTGCCCCCTGCCTCTGTCTTCTCTCCCCTGGGAGCAGCTCTCTTGCCTTGGCCCTTCACCCCTGAAAATGGATGTCTGCTCCAAGTGCATTTCTACCCACTTCTTGGTGGGTAGCACCTCTCAGCAGCACCTCTCAGCTGCTGAGTCCTCCGCTGTATGCAGTGAAGTTGGACTCAGCACAGATGCCAACAATGAGGACCTCAGCTGCTTGGCAGCCCTGCAGCCTCTGACCTCACTTATCCCTAGGCAAAGCTTCCAAACCAGAGCCATTTCAAGCGACACCCCATGGATGTTGGGAACTGAACCCAGGGCCTCCACAAGCGTAACAGCTGTTCTTACTTGCTGAGTCATCTCTCCGGCCCAAGGATGGTTTTTAAAGGTCAAATATAGAGGCTGGATGCCATGCAAGCCATCCCAAAACTTGGGAGGTGAGGATGGGAGGATTGGGAGTTCGAGGCCAGCCTGGGCTACATGAGGACCTGTCTCAAACATGCATGGAAGCAAACAAGGAGTGTGCATGTTCGTGGGGATACATGATGTGAAGAAATAAAAGGAGAGGGAGAGTGGGGGATGCGTTTTTTTATTTTTTATTAATTTTTATTTCTATAAGTACATATAGCTATCTTCAGACACACCAGAAGAGGGCACCAGATCTCATTACAGATGGTTGTGAGCCACCATGTGGTTGCTGGGAATTGAACTCAGAACCTCTGGAAGAGCAATCAGTGCTTTTAACCACTGAGCCATGTCTCCAGCCCCCCCCCGGGGGGGGATGCGTTTTAAATAGGTCAGGGAACGCCTGAGGCATGGCTGATATTTGGATAAGGAGTCTCTGGGACACGACATAAACTATAGAGACATCTGGGACATCTGGGAAGGCCAGGTCAGGCAGGAGAGCAGCTGGAAAGACTAGACAGCGACGCACAAGCATGTTTAGGAACCACAGGGAAGCCACTGGCTAGAACTGAATGAGGCACATGACACAGGGGCTAGGTCGCACAGGGTCTTCTAGGTATACCCTGATTGATGGCAATCTGCCATTCACTGCAGTTGTTCTTTTTTTGAGAGACAGGTCTAGCCAGTGCCTCAGAAGCCACTTGACTCAGTTTCCCTTTGCTAGGATCACGGGTGGGTGCCGCTATGCCTGGTTTGCTTTATTTTTTTTTTTTTTCCTTTTCTTTTTTTCGGAGCTGGGGACCGAACCCAGGGCCTTGCGCTTGCTAGGCAAGCGCTCTACCACTGAGCTAAATCCCCAACCCCGGTTTGCTTTATTTTTAAGAAGCACTCTGTCCTGGTTAACACTGTCTGTCAGCGTGACAGGATCTGAATTCACATGGAAAATAAACCTCAGCTCCCCGGGGAGGGGTTTCCTAGATTAGATTGGCCTCTAGGCCTGACACTCAGGGATTATCAAAGTGAGATTGAGACGGCAAGCCCCACCTAACCGTAGGCAGCTCCATTCCATGGGCTACTCTAACTTCAATGTTTTCAAACCTTATTTGTAATGATGGTTCTTAAAAGCTTTAACCTCCCTTTTAAAGGATATGGGGGAGTGGGGGGAGTGGACCTGTTTAGAAAGGTTCCTGTTGTCTGGAAATCACCAGTTCAGTTCACAGGCGGCGGCAGCAGCTCGATCCACTCGCAAACACTTCAGTTACTCCAGCAGTTCAGTTCAGTGGAGTCAGGGTAGCAACAGTGGTGGTACAACCAAGCAGAGACAGCCAGGCCTCAGCCTCTGTTCAAGTCTGCAAGAGGGACCAGGAGAAACACCAGGAGACGGTCTCAGCTGTGCCCCTCTCAGGGCAGCAAAGATCAAAGACATGAGACCCATAAGCGTCACACAGTTCGTTCTATACACAAGCCTAGCTCAGCCTCTGTCACTGTCCGTCGAGTTCTATTTACACCCTCCAGACATCTGTCTCAGCAGATATCACTCTGCCAGTCAGCCCAAATCTGCAGAAGTAGCAAGAAACCACAGCACACCACCAGAAGTTTTTTGGTGGGTTTCTCTCTATGGAGTCCCAAGAAGTTCAGCACAACCACACAATGTAAGGCAGACCAATACATGTGTGTTGTTAGCAAAGAGCCCTATATCACGTGGCCTTTTGAAAAGTTAACAAGTAAAATTACACCCACAAGGTCCAGTCCATTTGCATTTGGCAGCCGTGGAGAAAGTCCTCTACTATCTATCTTACCTTGGTGAGTTCAAAGTTCTGTACCTAAATCATTTTCTTTTTTTTTTTTTTTTTTTTTTCTTTTTTCAGAGCTGGGGACCGAACCCAGGGCCTTGCGCTTGCCAAGCAAGCGCTCTACCACTGAGCTAAATCCCAACCCCCTAAATCATTTTCTTACATAACTTGCATTTATAAAGCTAAGAATATCTTTTAGACTTTAAAGTATTTTCTTAAATCCCAAACATTATAAACCTAATTGTGAGACCATAACTATCTAGTTTTCAACCTCATCAGAGACCTGAGAAGGGTGAACATTACTTCAGTAAATAGAAAGTGCAGAATAAGCAGCTTCCAAAACTATAGAAATGACAGAAGCAGCGGGCTGCCTGGTCAGTCACCTATGATTCCTCTGAGTTGTTAGAACATCATCCTTAGCCTTCTGGCCCAAAACATTTGACAGACTTTCCTGTGAAGCAGGAATTATGAAGGACTTGCCTACCCTGTCCTTGCAAAGTTCAGCAATTGACTTCCCTGCGTCTTGTTTGTCTAGTTTGGACAGCAATCTGTCAGGAGTTGAGGCCAGAGCAGTCTTTTGCCCAGTGACTAGTTTGCCACTTTTGAAGCAAACTCCATAAGGAGGTTCTTCAATGTTTATTTTCTTTGAATTAGTGTGTGGGAGGGGTACTGCCAGGAGTAGACACATCTCACTGTCAAAAAAGATCCTTTATTAATGAAACACCTTTAAGTGTCATATTATCTACTTAACTTAGAAAACATCTATAGGAAGCTAAATTTAAATTAAGCTTGTTTCTGTAATTAACTAAACTAGTATCTAACATGACCGTAAGCTTGGTTGACTATCCACTTGCATTTCTTAATTATCCTGAATGGTTTATAATAGCAGCTTTCCAAAGGACTACAACTTACACTGAATTTTTAAGGATCACAAAGGAACAATACCTTAAGAGTTGTAACATTATATACATAGTATGTTGTAACAAAATGTAACCTTAAACTTGTATCAATATACAAAGTCCATACCAATGTAAAAATATTTAGCTTGTTGATGTTCCTTGATCTAGTAAATTTAATAATCTACCTTTTAATACTATTATTCCTAGATCCCCCCTGTTTTCTTCTTAACCCTTCTTCCCCTTTCCTCTTAACAGTACATAGGAGAGAAGAAGAATAAAAAAATAAGGAAAAGAAAGAGAAAAAGAGTACATTGAATCTAACAGACCTTACTTTGTTTCCTTCCTGACCAAGACCATTATCAACTTATAACCAACCCCCTTTTAATATTGATACATCTGTCATCCAGCCAACAACCAAAACCCATCCACCCGACCTCTTGGGCATGTGACATCATTCTTTTAAAATTGCTCCCTGCTGTCTGGGGGCATTATTTTCTTTTGGAGGCCCAAAATTTAGGATATTGGCCAGTTTTAAGAATCCTAGCTGTGGGGGCTGGGGATTTAGCTCAGTGGTAGAGCACTTGCCTAGCAAGCACAAGGCCCTGGGTTCCGTCCCCAGCTCCGAAAAAAAGAAAAAAGAAAAAAGAAAAAAAAAGAATCCTAGCTGTGGCATTGGTTGTCCAGTCTCAAGGCTCAAGTGAAGTCCTGGCTGGAACCGTCTGTGATGGTGGACAATTTAGCTAGCCATTTTGAAATGATCCCAGGTATAGATTTTGAAGCAACATCACTGAGGCAGTCTGAGGTAGGATCAAGCAGAATGCTGGAATAAGTGTGTCTCAGTGTTTCAGCATCCTCAAGGTGAATCTTGTCAGGGCTGCTTTAACCTCATTGGTATCTGGTTGTTTTTTTCTGTGATCATAAAAACATTCATCGAGGGGTTGGGGATTTAGCTCAGTGGTAGAGCACTTGCCTAGCAAGCGCAAGGCCCTGGGTTCGGTCCCCAGCTCCGAAAAAAAAAAAAAAAAAAAAAAAAAAACATTCATCGATAATATACATTTCTGCATTAACATGTATTGAATGTGCGGTATGCATCATTCAGCTAAAGAAGATTCTCTGCTCTCTGTTTTTTGGTTTTCTTTTTTAAAGTTAGTTTGGACCAGATCACCAAACTATAATATAGATTTGTATCCATGCCATTTGAAAGAATAGCATATGTCCTGAGGATTCTGTGGCCAATAAAATGTATTGGCTACGCTTAGCTAAAGTCATGGTTGGAGACATTTTTATGTCTCAGACAGTCTCAGACCTGTTCCCATGTCGAGGGATCAGCAATACATGTTACCTGTCTTGTTGGTCTTCTTGATTCCTTTCTTCAATATCTTCAAGGGGTCTCCCCTGGTCAAATTGAATTTTTATTAATTTTGATGGAATCCATAGCTTTTCTTTTCCTGATAAAACAAAGACAAAACCTCTTCCCTAACAGAACTCTGTTCTAAAGTTAACACATAGTTACGCTGATCTAATTTAGCATTCCTTCCTAAAATCCAGTGCTTTTCAGGATCTGTGCTGTCTCGATGACATTTTGAAAATGTAAAGTCAATAAAAGCATTATTTAAACTCGTTTTTGGAAGATCCGATATCCCCCTTCTGTTCTATGAGCATTTCCTTTAAAGTCCTGTCAGATCTCTCTACAGTTGGTTGTCCTATTGTATTGTGAGGTATGTTACGGCTTTATGTCATCATGTCTAAAATATTGCTGTATTCTAAGGAATACATATAACACAGGTCATTAGCTCCAACCTGAAAGTCTCCAAGATAGCCACCATCCCCAAATGTGCAATCTTTCTTTTTTTTTTTTTTCTTTTTTTCTTTCTTTTTTTCGGAGCTGGGGACCGAACCCAGGGCCTTGCGCTTGCCAAATGTGCAATCTTAGAATCGTCCTTTTCAGAGTTCAAGGTCAAAACCCCTTGGAATGGATCAATAGTATGATGTGTCAACATGTGTACATATTTAAAAATTTCAAACTCTACATGATGAAACATAGAAGCTATTTATGACATTGCTCTAAGGCAGTATCAACAAGCAGAATCTGGATTCTTAACTCAATGTTGCATATCTATGGGTTGCTATTTCTAATTTCTTGAGCCTTTGTGGGTTTTCTCATTTGGAACTACCTTTTTTGCTATTGTTCTGGGTTCCAGATTGGATTCTTCTGAAGGTGCTTTACTCTGGTTTAAAGAATCTTTTAATCTCTGCTCTATGACCCTCTAAACTAGTATTTAATTTTTAAGTCTTCTCCAAGTTTGTTTCATTCTGATTTCTCTCTCTTTTTAAAGATCTATTTATTATTATATATAAGTACACTGTAGCTGTCTTCAGACACACCAGAAGAGGGCATCGGATCCCATTACAGATGGTTGTGAGCCACCATGTGGTCGCTGGGATTTGAACTCAGGACCTCTGGAAGAGCAGTCAGTGCTGTTAACTGTTTAGCCATCTCTCCAGTCCTCTGATTTCTCTTAAAGAGGATATATAAAATTGTAATACTTACTGAAACATATAATTATTTTTACTCTGACAGTCAAAACAAAATTCTATGGGTCCTAATGCCTTCTTTTATGGTGTTTTCCATTTTTTAGTATGGAAAATCATTTCTTTTTAATCTCTCTAACTCTCTACCTTTGTTTAGAGACTATACTTTACTTTTTAGTTCGCCTTTCTCCTTCCATTGGAGACTTTATTTTTCTATCTTTGTAATTTCTATGGAAACTTTATTTTTTAATAGTTACACTCTGTATACCTATGAATACTGTCTATGTTCAGTTTTTTTTTTTTTTAGTATCTATTCACCTTTTAAAACTTTTATTTTTCTTTCTCTTCCTTAGAGACTTTATTATTTTCAAAGTAAATATTTGTTTTACTTTTATTGTCTTCAAACTTATACATTACCAGTTAAGAAGTTTGGGGCTCTTCAGTCAAGCTCTGGGGAAAATGTTCTTTCTGCTTTTCTGTGTGTCTGCAGCTTTCTCAGGACAGCGTGAGTCTATGGTGTTAGCTCTGTCCCTCTTGGCTTGGTCGCAGGCTGAAGCCACTGTTTGCCTTTCTGTGAGAGTTGAGCCTCATACCCCTGGCACTGGGCAGGAGCTGCCCTACCAATCTCAGGTCTGGGAATTTGCTCACCTCCGGGGTCAGATACCGAAGCTCCAGTGTTCCTCGAATTACCTGTTGCTCATAGACCTCTGCTCTTGCAGAGTCCCCTCCCAGTTAAGGAAATTGCTTGCTCTTGGAGTTTTGCACTTTCCACCTGTGATCTTTCTTTCTTTCTTTCTTTCTTTCTTTCTTTCTTTCTTTCTTTCTTTCTTTCCTTTTAAAGGGTTTATTTATTTATTTTATGTATATGAGTACACCGTAGCTGTCTTCAGACACACCAGAAGAGGGCATCAGATCCCATTACAGATGGTTGTGAGCCACTATGTGGTTGCTGGGATTTGAACTCAGGACCTCTAGAAGAGCAGTCAGTGCTCTTAACCACTGAGCCATCTCTCCAGCCCCCACCTAGGGCTTTCCTAATACTTGAATCTTTTGTTCTAAGCTTGGGCTTCCAGCTTTGGATTGGATACTGAACATGATGGGCACCCGGTGAGCGCCATTTCTAACAGAGAACTTTTCTCACCACCTCTTTGTTCCCAGAATAAAGACCCCGAGACTGACTTATGAATAAATGCCTAGGCCATGAACCTTGGCTCATTCCCCTCCCGGCTTGTTCTTACATAACCTGTCTGTTAGTGTCTGCCACAGGGTTGATTACCTCTCCTCAGTTTCATTTGTCCATCTCCTCTGAGTCTGGAATGAAATCTCCCGCTCTTGACTTTTACCCAGAATTCTTCTCTGTGCCTGGTGTCCCACCTTCAAATCCTGCCGCAGTTCATTGGTCACCAGAGTTTTATTGACAGGTGATGCTCCCACACAGTACACGCTGTAGAGAGTCCTGGAACTGTGAGCCAAAATAAAGCCTTGCTTCTTTTGGGGATGTGGGGGTTTGGGGTAGGTGGGCAGGGTGAGGAGGTGGGAGGTAGGGCATGGAGTTGTTGAGAGAGGGTTTCTCTGTGTAACAGCTCTAGATCCTGGAACTCATTTTGTAGAGCGGTGTCCTCGAACTCACAGATTGGCCTGCCTCTACCTTCTGCGTGCTGGTATTAAGGCGTGTGTCACTATGCCTTGCTAAACCCTTCTTTAAGCTGCTTTGGTTGGGTATTTGTTTCCAGCAACAAGAGTAACAATGGCAGGGTCTACGTTGCTCAAGCTAGTCTCCAAGTGGTGTGCTCCTGTTACCTCAGCCCCCTCAGTGGCGCCGCAAACATGTCACAACACGTGACTGTTGAGCTCTTTGTTTGCATTCATTTATTTTTTTTTTTTTTAAGATTTATTTTTACTGGCTGGTGGCAGAACATGCCTTTAATCCCAGCACTGGGGAGGCAGAGGCCAGCCTGGTCTACAGAGTGAGTTCCAGGGCGGCCAGGACTACACACAGAGCATGTCTAGAAAAACAAAGCAGCCAGGTGGTGGTGTGCGTGCCTTTAATCCCGGTATTCGTGAGGCAGTGGCATGTGAACCTCTGAGTTCCAGGCCAGCCAGGCCTACAGTAACCTAATCTTGAAAACCAAAAGCAAAAAAGAAAAGAAAAAGGCACGAGAAAACCTGGTGTACCCGTGGGAGATCTGAGGCTGAAGAGAGAGATCTAGCTGCAGTTCCTCATGCTGACTGCGTAGATGAGATAGTGAAAGACAGAGACCCTGCGTTGTGTGTCTGCCATACCTGTGTGTGTTTAAATAGCTGACTGTCCAACGAGCTACGGGAGGCACCACAGGAGCAGGACTGAGCTGCAGAGAGAAGAAAGTGAGCAGTTCCATGTCTAAGCCCCGGGACTCAAAAGGACCCGAGAGACCTGGGTGGTGAGCTATGTGGATCTGCAAGCTGGAGGTCACTCATTAACCGCCTGGAGATACTCACCAGGGAGATCAGCATCTGGACAGAAATAAAGGCTCTGAGCAAAGGAGAGGTGGGATTAGGAGAGAGAGATAGAGGACTGGACTCTCAGAACTGTCAACATCTCCAATTTGGGAGTTACTGAGTAGAGAAATTCAAGATGAAACAGAAGACCCTGATGTCTTCCAAGCCATGTTTGAGAAATGAAAAGAATCCTTTAGATTGGTCCCTAGGATGAGGTGGCCAGAGACCCTCCACCTGCTTCTAGCAAACATGTCTTAGGGGCCATTTTCACATTGTTCAATCAGGCACGTATATGAATTAACTCATGTATTCCTTGTCAACCAGATGGCCTCTCAAGGAGGGCGGCAAAGTACTAAAGGCCTGAGCTGTCTTCGGTCCTCAAAAGATCAAGGACCCAGAATTCACAGTGAACTGGATTTGGAACTTAGTTCTACAATTTAAAATAGTCTCCGGGGGTTGGGGATTTAGCTCAGTGGTAGAGCGCTTGCCTAGGAAGCGCAAGGCCCTGGGTTGGTCCCCAGCTCCGGAAAAAAAAAAAAAAAAAAAAAGAAAAGAAAAAAAATAGTCTCTGAAGGGGCTGGAGAGATGACTCAGCGGTTAAGAGCACTGACTGCTCTTCCTAGAGGTCCTGAGTTCAAATCCCAGCAACCACATGGTGGTTCACAACCATCTGTAATGAGATCTGATGCCCTCTTCTGTTGTGTCTGAAGGTACAGTGTACTCATATACATTAAATAAATAATATATCTTTAAAAAAATAGTCTCTGAAATCTATACATCTAGTCCATACTTCCTCACTGAGTCTGCCCATAGATATACCTCTGTGCCACACTGCTGTTAGCCCAGCCAATCAAGATGCTCTACCACAACAGAATGCTCATTGAATTTCCTGGTTCTTAGTAAATAGTTTCTTGTTGAGCCCCAAACTCTGTGAGCCATTTAAAAACAGTTTCAAGCCAGACCTAGTGGCATAAGCCTATCTCTGCTATTCAGGAGGCTGAGGCAGGAGGATTACAAATTCAAGGTCTGACTGACCTACAAAGTCAAGTTTAAAGCAGTCTAGGTAACTTAGAGACTCTTCATCTTTGCGCGCACGCACAAACACACACACACACACACACACACACACACACAACTTCTGTATATGACATCCGTGACATATAGTTTAGTGATGGAGTATTTACCTAACATCCTAGTAGGCATTTTCTCAATTGAGATTTCTCCTTTCAAGTCAACTCTAGCTTATGTCAAGTTGACACAGAACTCATCAACATAACTGTGGACCAGTATTCTATGCTTTAATAAATTTAAAGAGGACTTGGGGCTGGCAAGATAGCTTAACCTTGCAAATGTGAGGAGCAGAGTAGAATCCCCAGAGTCCATGTAAAAAGTCAAGTGAGTCCCTTGTCAGGGAAGTGGAGACAAACCGGGCCTCTGAAAGAGTCATTAACAGTCTGGGGACACTCACCGGAGGGAGCACCCTGGAGAACAAGACCTAAGCAAGGCTGTGCTCTGGCCTCTCTGGGGTGACTTGAATGTGTCCACACACCACTACACACATAGGGCTGGCTGGCTGGCTGGGGTTGTAGCTTGGTCAAGGCTCTGGGTTCAGTTAACTCCACCACAAACTAAATAAAACATTGTGCAAGATAATCGAGGCAATAAACACATGTTTATATATTTAACAGGGTATACATAGAATGATAAGTCCATCTTGGTCCTATTCCCACCCTTATAGTTGCTATGTGGATTTCTCTCTGCCCCATCACTAATCCAGTAATAAATTCTGTTGGCTCTCTTTTCAATATATACCAAACCCAGTGGCTCAGAACCAGCTTAGAGTCCAAATGACTTCCTGTGACTGGTAATAGCCTGTGTGTTCTGGTCCCTACCTGTTTCTCCCTCTCTCCTGATGCCTTCTTTCTGCCCAGGTACAAGCTCGTGCATTTGTTTTTGCCTTTTGTTGAGTACTGCTTCCCAGGTTGTCTGTCAGGGGCATGATTCTTGGTGTGCATTCAGGTCTGGGCTCAAATGTCATTTTTACTTAGAGCTTTTGCATGTACCTCTTATGCTCAGAAACTGTTCTATATTTAAATTTAAAAAAAAAAAGTAGCTTCCCAGGCAATTTCCTGGGCCTAGAAAAATTCCACCGATGTCACAGGTCTTTGTTATACTTTATAGTCATTGACTGACCAGGGCTATGTCCCCAGTTCTTTAAGCGTCTTCTGAATAGGAAAAGGGATTCCTAGCAGGTAGTTTTAAGCTTCTGAGATGTAGGGTAAAGTATCTCAGAGATCGGGCTCCATGGTGAACCTTTGCAATTCCCTGCTCAATTTCTCTAGACACTTGAGCGGACTGATTGACAACCCTTCTTCGCTCTCAAGTAAAAAGAGCTACAGCTGAAGAGGCCCGGGAAAAAATGGTTCCACAGCCTAGCAGCATTATTGCCGTTTTAAGAAGCTCGGCTAGAGCCCCTCCCTCAGAAATGTTTAATGTACCGAAGTTAGTGCAAGTCACGTGAGAGTACGAAGGTTCGCCACGCCTTAAAGAGGAGGAGTCTCTCCTTGGGGACCAATAGCACAAGCCGCTTTAGGAGCAGCCCTAATTCCAGACAGGGAAGAGGGCGGGGCCAAGGATCTAAGCAGCTGTAACAGCACTTCCGGAAAATACGCCCCTCCCCTCCCCCTCCCCGTTTATTTCGCTAGTACCGGGTGGGCTGAACCAGCGGGTGCTGATTAAAGGCGCCGCCTGCCGCTTTCTCCTCACCTCCCCCCCACCCCGCCTGTCTCCCCGCCCCCTTTCCGAGTAGCGGGACCGGCCTTGGTGTAGGGACACCCCTGCCCCCCCCCCGCGCTTCTATCGCCCTTATCCGGGAGCCCCGAGCGCTGCAATCCTTCTGCCTTCTCCCGCCCCCATCTTGCCCTCCTCACTCTGCTTCCAACCCATTGTATGCGGGGCAGCTGCGAACCGGGGCCAGAGACAGTGTGCCCAGTGTGCCCCGTCAGTGGGTCTCGCGGGCCCAGGCTCTTCCCCCGCCCGTGCTGTTCCAGGCAGGGGTGAGAGCGCCCTTCCTCGCTGAGCTGGTGGCCGGGACCGGCGGGCCGCACCCCCAGCCCCAGCGCGAGCCCCTAGTGTCCCTTCTTAGAGGGAAGAAAGCGGAGAGACCCGAGGCAGGAAAAAGCAGCCTCTAACTGCTCGGCCCGCTGATCATTTTTATTATCGGGATTATTATTAAAAGGGGGCGGGACCCCAGGATGCGGAGAAGGGGGCCAGAGACGCAGCTATTTCTATTAAACAGATTATTCTTGAAATAATACACGCAAGATGGCTGAAGGTGGCTGTGATGAGAGTGTTCGGGCTGGGGGGTGGTTTCTTCCTTTTTTACCCCCCTTTTTTCTTCCCTTTTTTTTTTTTTTTTTTTTTGATCTAAGGATAAAGCTCTGAAGCGACAGCCGCAGCGGAGACCCTGCCCGGAGTGCCCGCCCTCCCCTCACTTGAGAAGCTGCGGGAGGACAAACGGACCCACGGACAGAGCGACGGGCGCGGGCCCGCCCCGGACGCGTCGCCCGGGCAGCGCTGGGGGCAGTAAGCGCTCGCCGGTCTGCCGACTTCTTCCAATTCTAATCTTTTTTAAAAGATTTTTTTTTTTTTTTTTTTGGAAAGGAGCGGGAGGGGGGGAGCAGAGGGAGGGAGAAATCAAGACTTGGCATTTTTCTCCTTCTCTCTCTCCTAATTTGCTGGAGGCCACCAGCCCTCCCCTTGGAGGAAAAAAAAAAATCCCACCAAAGGGAGGGGTGGAAAAGCGAGCTACAGGACCCTCGAGCGCGCGCCCGGACCCCCGTCCCCACCGCGGCCGCTGGGATCTCAAGATGGCTGGGCGCTGAGGACGCACCCGGCCCGGCAGGCTCGGCCTGGCCCCGCCGCCGCCGCAGGCTGGCTCCGACCGCAGCCCGGAGCCTTCCAGGCCGGAGCAGAGGCCGAGAAGAAAAGAAAGTGGGGGGGAGGGGTGGGGGGGCGAAGGGGGAGGGCCGGGCGGGGGGAGGGGAGGGCCGGGAGCCGAGCCTCCTGTTCATTAGCAGTTGAGAAAAATTCCTTTCTAGTTTGATCAATCCTTGTTTTCCTCAGCGCAGGCGAGGCGCCCGCCCAGCGCGGGGACAGGGAGTGGGGTCTCTCCGCGGAGGGGGCGCCCTGCGCGGGGCCTCCAGGGAGCGCAGAAGTAGCGACGAGGGGGTCAGGCCGGAGCACCTCCCGGGCTTCTCCCTCCCTCCCTCTCTGGTTGCCTTTTTTTTTTTTTTTTTTTTCCACTTCTCTCCCCCTTCCGTTTCTATTTGTGAAGGGAGGAGGAAGGCAGAGGCGGGCTGGTGTCTCTGGCCGGGGACTGGAATTTCATCTGAATGACTGCCCCAGCGCGCACGCAGCGCCCCGGAGTCGGCCCGCCCGCGCCCTGCAACCCGCAGCCGGCCGGCCAGCTGGGGGACGCCCGCGCCACAGCCGGGGGACCGCCGGCGCGCCTTGCTCGCCGGCTCCGGCTCCAGCCAGCCTCCGCGCGGCCGAACTAGCTTTCCGTGCCCCTCGGACCTCGGCCGGGATCCAGGCGAGGAAGGCGCGGCTCGCAGCAGCCAAGAGGGAGCCACCGTCACCGCCAAAGGAAGAGTGCGGCTCCCCAGCTCCGTGCGCCGCGGGGCGCGCCCCGATGTCAGCCGCGGGGCCGAGCGCAGGCCTCGAGCCGCCGCTGCCCTAGCCGCGCTGACGGGGAGGCGGCCTGTTATATGGAATTTGGACCACGGCGCTCCTCTCCAGGGCTGGTGCCCGGGCCGCGGCCCTGGCGCAGCCCGCCGCCTCCCGCTAGGCTCTCGCCAGGAGGAGGAGACGCAGCCGGCGGCGCGCGCGGCGCAAGGACCCAGGCTCCCTCCTCTGGGGGGCGGGCACGCGGAAGGCGCTGGTGACTGAGCGACTGGCGCGGCCGGCGGGGACCGGAGCTCCGGGCTTGGTGGGTCCTCAGCTGCACCAGACTGATCCCCAGGGTTGGGGAGTTAGAGAGGTCTACCCGGGCCCCCTGCCCGCAGCCGCCATGGCGGAGAATTGGAAGAACTGCTTTGAGGAGGAGCTCATCTGCCCCATCTGCCTGCACGTTTTCGTGGAACCGGTGCAGCTGCCGTGCAAACATAACTTCTGCCGGGGCTGCATCGGCGAGGCTTGGGCCAAGGACAGTGGCCTTGTGCGTTGCCCGGAGTGCAACCAGGCCTACAATCAGAAGCCGGGCCTGGAGAAGAACCTGAAGCTCACCAACATCGTGGAGAAGTTCAACGCCCTGCACGTGGAGAAGCCCCCGACGGCACTGCACTGCGTGTTCTGTCGCCGCGGCCCCCCGCTGCCCGCACAGAAGGTCTGCCTGCGCTGCGAGGCTCCCTGCTGCCAGTCTCACGTGCAGACGCACCTGCAGCAGCCCTCCACCGCCCGCGGGCACCTCCTGGTGGAGGCGGACGACGTGCGGGCCTGGAGCTGCCCGCAGCACAACGCCTACCGCCTGTACCACTGCGAGGCCGAGCAGGTGGCGGTGTGCCAGTACTGCTGCTACTACAGCGGCGCGCATCAGGGACACTCGGTGTGTGACGTGGAGATACGGAGGAATGAGATACGGGCAAGTACACAGAACGCGCGCGCGAACACACACACTCACACATACGGCCTGGGAGCCACCCATCCGTACATGCTGACTCTCTTGACATTAGCCTAGAGGCCCTCTTCCAAACTCTTCCGTGAAAGTTTAGGGGGCAAGGCCCTGGGGAAAAGGCCCCGGCTGCTGGATGCATTCTCGCACCTGCGCCCTTGGGATCCCTCTTGCAAGTCATTTATGGAATTGGGGGAAGCTGTTAGAAGTAGTTTTGAGTGTTGCTTTTCTGTTTTGCGCAGCTCCCTCCCCCTGCATTGTTTCTGTAAGCTCTACGGGAAGTCACCAAGGCAGTGACCCCGGTCCTGCTTCTCCAGCTGCTGTTTATGTAATGAGTGTCCTGGTGCCGCTGCTGTGGCTGACATGATCCATGATGCTGGCATACCAATGAGGAAGTAAACAAAAGCAGCCATGTTAGTTTTAAGCTCTATTGGAAACACACTGGGGGTGGGGGTGAGCTTCCGGAGGTAGAGCAGAACTCTGGCATCCAGCTGGGCAAGGCCTGACTGTCCAGAGGAGTCCCCGACTGTCAGCTCCTCCAATCCGTCCTAGTAGACGCTCTCCAGGCTAAGGCTGCTCTCTATATACTTGGTTGCTGCCTGCGCCTGGCATGAACAAACCTTAAAGTATGTGTCGTCTTCACCCTGGGCTCTTTCCTCCCAGCCCTGCCCTCTTACACAGCCCTCCCACATTTGGGGAGGGGACGTGGAAGACGGAAAAAGAATCCTGTGGGTTTAAGGTTGAGCCGCGTTGAAATCTGGTTTCAGGCAGCTGGCTCCCCTGGGCTGCCGGCTGGGTGATTACGAACCGCACCCCCCTCCCATTGTATACACCCTGCTGCAGCAGCCAATGTCAAAACGGCCTTCCCCCTCTTAGGCCTCTGGGCCTGGCTGGGGAACTGGAGTGGGGCATACTTCGGTCCCTTTCACTGAAGGGGCTCCTCCCAGGTTCCTCTCGGGTCCCCTGCCTCTCTGGGTTGAGTCACACCGCAGGAAGGAGTCGATCTAAGACTGAACCATCTTGAAAGCTCTAGCTAGGGGTCTGGTGCTAAGGGAGCAAGGTTGGGTTTGGTAGGACTAGGAGTGTGTGTTTAGGGTGGGGGCCCCTGGAGCCCAATGAGGCTACTGCAGTATGAGGAAGCCAGGCCTATGGGGGTTCTTTCCTCCGTGGTTGTGGGGGCTGGATGGAGACAAGGAGGGGACCAATCTAAATGAGTCACTGTTTAGCAATTAAAAACCACACATATACAACCAACAAAAGGCAGAAGGGCCACCGCAGGCTGAGGGCGGGGATAACAAAATTTGCTGTATAATTAGTTTGCAATTGCATGGGCCAGCTCTGGGGTTTTGTGCCAGGAGAGGCCTCTGGTTTCTTAAAGGAAGTGTGGGGGATGGAGAAGTGGAGTCACTCCTCCCCACCAGTTGGGAAAGGCCAGGTCCGGGGGAAGTGGAGGAGCCCTGCGGTCCTCCTCCCCTGACTCCAGTTAGGCAGAGCCCACACTTTACCCAGGATTGAAGCTGCTGCTATTAATAAAGATGATAGGGTTGGAGGCAGGGAAAGGCTGGAGAAAAGATGGCTGTCCAGCCCTCCGTCCTGGGATTGGCTGTAGAAAGTGGGTAGAGGGGGAAAAGGGTAGGACTGAATGGAACAGTGGAGAATGTGGTATATTCCGTGTGTTTGCACTCCTTAAGTGCTAGGGATGTCTTGGGGTAGGGATGAAAAGTTAATTAATACCTGGTTTGGTATTAGGAGGGCATCCTTAGGTGTGTGTCTACACTTAGGCTCAAATGGGTATGTCCTCCCTTAGTATTGGGAGGAAAGGGTGGCGTTTGCTTGTAGAGTGTAACTGGGGCTAGAGGATTCCTTTCATCAGGTTCTGAACTTTGTCAGCAGTTCTGTAATGTGTGTGTCTGTTGTGCGCACATACATGCGTGCCTGTACGCATGTACTCTGGTGCCTATGGGGCAAGCTCAGAAATAGTGAGTTGCATTAGGGCCAGATGTGCAATTCTGTGAGCTCAGCTTATCTTCCTCACGTCCATTCTCTCTGCTGCCCCAGGCTTAAAAACCCTTCAGTTGTCCCTTATCTCTAGAAGTCTGACTTATTGAATGCAGAGGTAGGGGTCCCACCCTTGGGGAGGAGCTGAGCCCTGAGGAACTGACTAGAAAACCCTGCCTTCTCTTTAGGCTATCCAGGAGGAGTGGGCTTCGCCTCAGCTGTTTTTTTGTTTTTTTGTTTTTTTTTTTTAATGCTAGAGGGAATCTGCCTGAAAGGGCCTTTTGCTAGTGCTGTGGAAAAGGGGCACTGGAATTTTCCAAGGTACAGGAGCAGAAGCACAAAGAACCACAAAAATAATCTGTTTGTTTCTCACCTGCCCTCCCACAGTGGGTTAGGGTCCAGGTCGGTTGGCTGGGACAGTTAACCCTGCTGAGTGTTTTGTGCTGGGAGTGGTGACCCACACCTTTAATCCCATCACTGGGGAGGCAGATGCAGGGAGGTCTCTGTGAGCTCAAGGCCAGCCAGGGCTACATAGTAAGACCTTGTCTCAGAAAAACAAGAATAGCAACAGCAAAACCCCACTGCCACCAATACCACCCTCACCACCAACAAAAAAAAAAACCAACCACCGCTTAACCCTTCCAGTAGCCTTATCTCCAAACACTCAAACACTCACTTTTGTCTACTTGAGCCTGTGGCTTGGGTGGGGCATCAGGAAGGGGCGGTACTCAAGAGTTAGGCCTGTGCAGGCCAGGACATTGCTCCATTCTGCCTCTGAGAGGACTGGGTGCCAACCAGATGGGGCCTCAAGATCACTCACTGGGACATACCTATGCCCTCGAAGTGTTTTTCTTTTGGGCTATGAGCCCAGGCTTGAGACATCCAGGGGGCTCAGGCCTAGCAATCCTGAATGTCAGACAAAATCCCTTCAAGCCTCTAAGTTTAAGGGTTCATCTTAGTAATAGGGGGCCGATGGGAGTTGGGAACACTCTCATGACCTCTCAACTAGAAAGGGACCAAGGGAAGCCACAGTCATGCATGTGAGGGGCTTTGCAAATGTGCATGGTTGAGCTTGCATGATGTTTGTGCTTCTGTGTCCTGTTGAGGACCCTGGAAGCAGACGGGAGATGTTGGCCTGACCTATGTGACTTACATCCCCCGTCCTAAGGAAAAGGGGTGCTCTCTGGGAATGCAGTCCCACTGCTGAGATCTGTAGTTGCTTGGAGTGAGAGTACCCCATGTCTGCTGGAGGAGTACACAACCCTGTAGAGGGTCTAGCTGTGAGAGGAGGCCTGGAGGTCTCTTGCTAAGCTGAGGCCGGGTTTACAGCCTGATTCAGGGAGTTCAGACCCACCCTTCCCTCTGCCAAAAGGGGTGGGGTAGGGGTGGGGTGAGTGTGAATGCTGTCCTTTCCTTGAGTCCTTAGAGAAGGGAGCAGGCTTTTGCTTCCTCCCTGGGACCTAAGAAAAGCCTCAGGCAGAGGCCCAGTCCCCTGCCTCTACCCTAGGATCCTGCTGACAGCCATTGATTGATTTACCTGCCAGCAGTTATGGACTTGGGGCACCTGCCTGTCCATCCATCCTTCAGTTCGTCTGTCTGTCATAACTAATTTTTTTCTCACATGAGTATCTCCAAGAAAGCATGTGTCTCATGACTGACTTCCTTGACACTGCTGTCCTGTATGGCTGTGGAGTGGAGGAGAGAGTATGTATGCTCACACCTTTATGTCTGTGAGAGAGGAGTGGGTGTCAGGTGAGACGTGAGTGGGGTACAGGGCAGGCTGTTTGGGCCTCGCTGGTTACTTCTGAAAACTGAATTTCCTAGCCTTGATTTTGTTCAGATCACCCCTGGCTAAGTGGTCGGAGCAGCATTGACTATTAAGGTGGGCTGTGAGCCTGCCAGGGGTCCTGTGACTTTCTTATCTGGGGGTCTTTGGGAAGGGAGAGAAGGTTGGGACTCACGTTAGGGTAAGCTGTTGCCTGTGATGGGTGTTGGAGGTAGGACAGAGCCCCTGTGAGTGCTGCAGAACTGGGGAGTGGGTAGAGTCTGGGTGGGCAGCCCCACTTGGGCTTCTGCCCTGGTCTGAGCAAGGAAGCCTTGGCCAGCTCATCCCTGGCTCTGGGAAAGCCCTTCCTCCCTGGCCAGCCTGGCATTCAAACCCAGACAAAGGGGGGCTTTCTCTCTCGCCTCTTTGTTCTGCTGCCCCAGAGGCTGCTCTGTGCGCAGCAAAAGCTAATTCGGCTCTGCAGCTGGGAAGCCCTCTCACGCTGATGGTCTACGGGGACTGCTGAGTCTCTAGCTTTTCTGCTTGCCCTGGCGCCTGTGCCCACCACCTCTTATCCCTGGGTTCGTGCTTTCCCCAGCTTAAGGGTTCACATGGCCGGGAGGGGGAAGTGCTTGTGCCATGGAGTCGGGTCAAATTCGATCTTGGGATAAAGGATTAAATGGGGAAGTAAGGGTAGTCTCAGAAGCTTGGGAAGAAAGTTCTGCATGGTTCTAAGCTGGATCAAGGAGCCAGCGCTGGCGTGGCCTAAGCAAGGAGATGTGTTTTTCCTTTCCCATCAACCTGGCTCCTTTCTTGTCCCTCACTTTTATTGGGGGGGGAGGGGGCGGGCTGCTGGAGCCAACCTCAGCCTTGCCTACAAACCTGGGGCCTGCCTCTGCCTCGCCATTCTTCTCTGACCTCCCTTCTCTTCCAAGGTTGACTTGAGGGTTTATTATTATTTAACTTTTACACAGCCCTGACTCTCCAAACCTCACCCGTCTGCCTAGTCTAGTCTGGCAGCAAAATACCATCAGGGCCTAGCCGGTCAGGCTCCAGAGGAGCCTGAGTTGACAGGGCAGAAGTTAGGCCCTAAGAGTACCCCTCTTGGCTGGGTGGGCACCAAGGCATGGAATCAGGTCTGAGATACATGGGCACCCTGGAGCCTTGGAGAGCATGGGAGTTAGCAGGCCCAGTAGGTCCCAGAATGCCAAGACCCAAAGGTAAAGAAACAGTGATCAAGTCCTACAGTTCTAGGCTTCTCCAGAGACCTTGGTCCTTCCGTTGCCTCTAGACTAGACATGGTTCCAACCTTCCACACACTTGATTGTGGGCCACCATCCAGGAAGCGTATGGGGGAGCCACAGGCAGTTTAGAAAGCCTCTACTCCCTGTTTTGGGGTGCCTTGCCGGGAGTCAAGCTGGGAGATGGAGTCCAGCCTCAGCCGTGCTTTTCCCAAATGGGAATTGTGACTCCCAGAGAAGGTGGGGAGAACAAGGTTGCTGGGGGTGAGGAGAGGCTGTGCCTCCCAGGCCCCTGGTCCTCCGGCATCTTCCTGCTTGGTGTGTTTGGTTGGTTTTTAGGGGTTTGTTTGTTTGCTTGCTTGTTTGTTGAGATGGAGTCTCCCTATGGAGCTCTGTAGACCAGGCTGACCTTAAAGGCACACGGGTTCCCCTGCCTCTGCCTCTCAAGTGCTAGGATGAAAGGTGTGCACCGTGCTCGCCCCATTTGAGCTTTTGACTTGGTGGAGCTAGTGTGGCTGTGATGGAGAGGCAACATTTGGTTCCTGCCAATCTCGCTTGAAGTAGCACCTCTCCCCGCCCCCTGGGTGCAGGGAACCTGGGGGAAGGGCCTGCCTATGCCTGCCTATGGCAGCGCTGGAGGTCTCATTGATGAGCTTCCTTCCCCTTCCTGCCCTGTCTCCTCTTACAGCAGAACTGTAAAAAGGGGGTCCCTGAGGTGGCAAGGGGAAACCAGCCCCCCTTTCTGTTGGGGTTACTGTCTTCACCGGGCTTTGGCTGGACCCAAGCCCTTCTGAAAACTGCAGAATCCTGAAGCTGAGTTCCTGACACTAGCCTCCCAGAGTAGGGGTGCTTCCTGGGAATGCCTAAGAAGAGAGAGAGGGCTGAGCGGGAGCTGGGGGATGGACAGCAGTCATAAATTCCTGAAGGTCCTCAGTGAGAAAGCGGGAAGGGCCCTCATGGCTTGCAGGGTAAAAATCTTGCCCTCTCAGGAGAAGTTAGGTTGGTTGGAACTTTTCTCTGTCTTCTCCTTCCCCTGGGACCCAGCCTGGCTTCCCTCCCTCATCTCCGTTCAGGGCCCTGATCGTCTATGACTTGGGCAGGGAGACGTGGAGTGGTGAGAGCCTGAGCTGTCAGATGGCCTGGATCCTGGTTTGTATCCGGGGTGCTGGGTTCAATGTGAGTCACACCTAACAGGCAGCCAGCATGCTATTTGAGCCCTGTTTGTTATATTATAGGAGGGGGGAGAAGGCCTCCGTTTACAGTGAAGCTTGTTTTTTTTAATGTGTATGAGTGTTTTGCCTGCCGTGTGTGTTTTGTGTGTGTGTGTGTGTGTGTGTGTGTGTGTGTGTGTGTGTGTGTGTGTGTGTGTGTGTGTGTGTGTGTGTGTGTGTGTGTGTGTGTGTGTGTGTGTGTGTGTGTATTATGTATATGCAGTGCCTGCAGAGGCCAGAAGCACGTGTTGGAACCCCAGGAACTGGGGTTTTTTTTTTTTTTTTTGAGCTGAGGACCGAACCCAGGGCCTTTTACACTCTACCACTGAGCTAAATCCCCAACCCCGATGGAACTGGGGTTTCTTAAAAGATGGTTGTGAGCCTCTGTTAGTGCTGGGAATCAAACCTGGGTCGTCTCCACCCAAGCAGCTAGTGTACTCTTAACTGATGAACTGCTTCTTCAACCCGCAGGAAAGTTTTAATGCAGGCCCCTTCCTTGTCTGGGGGTCTCCAAAGACCCAGGTCATTACTTATAATTGGGTGTAAGTGTATGTGCACTCTGGGGTCTTGGCCCAGGTTGCAGTGTGTGTGTGTGCGCTCGGGTGTCTATCTGGGCAGTCCTGCGGGCACCTCTGTTTCTACTCCATACAAGCTATATTTATTGTCAATCTGACCACTCTGCCTGACAAGGGCAAGGGCTGCTGGGTCACTGAAGAGCCAGCTGGGACAAACTCCAGGCTTTCTAGGCCCAGAAGGAGACCTTACCTTCACCCAACCCTGTCCTCAGCACTTGATTCTTTGTTTCTTGGCTATCGACCTCTATAGAGTAGATCTGCCTGATGTTTCTTGCTGGCCTTGGTTTCCCCATATATAAAAAAGGGTGGGGTGGTAAGGAGGGAATTGATAGGAGCTTATCTTTGCAGTGGTGGTGATGATGGGGTGAGCAGGGGTTATAATGAAACTAAAGACCCCCACAACAGAGGAAAAGAAGCACACCTTGCTGGCGGACATTTCCTCTGAGTGTCTGGGAGCTGCTTTGCAGAGCCTTGTGCTGGACCCTTGGATGTTTCTAGAAATGAATTCAACAGCAACCAGGTCCTCAGGCCTTTTGGAGGCCTGACTATTAAGGGAAGCAGAGGGCAGCTATAATACCCTTTGACACAGGGTCTCTCTTTGTTGCTAAGGATGACCTCAAACTTGTCCCTCAGTCTCCCCAGATCAGAAACTCTGGCTTGCACTGTCATCCACCACCCCTGTTCTTATTTTCTCCCTTGTAGTTCAGACTGGCCTTGAACTCACGGTGATCCTCCTCCACCTTCAGGGTGCTGGTCCTTTGGGTGTGCCGCCACCCTAAGCCAAAGCTCAGTTCCTTAAGAGGGTTGAGATTAATGCTGGATGGGTGTGGGCACTCGCCTTTAATCCAAACACTCTGAAGGCAGAAGTAGGCAGGTCTCTTGTGAGTTTCAGGTCTGTCAGAGTAAATTCCTGGACAGTTAGGACTGTTACGGAGAGAAACACTGCCTCGAAAAACCAAATTGAAAGAGAAGGGGGGGCGCGTTGGAATTTCTAGAGAAATCAGATCATGGTTTCCCAGTGAAATCCAAAGCACTAGAGTGTGAGCTGAAGATGTAGGAGATGTAGGTCTGTGTAGAGCACTTGCCTCGCCTGAGGCCCTGGGCTCTGTCCTCGATGTCTTAACACAACAGTAACAGTAGGGGGCGGTAGCCTAGTGAGGAGATTCTAGGCTAGAGCTGCCATCTGACTTCCTGCAAGTGGCAACGTTTTATGTACAATACTCGTTACATGTAGCTGTTGTTAAACCCCTGAAATGAGACTGGCGCAACCGGAAACCCGCAGCTGTACTCCTGTTTTTCTCTTGGTTTTGTTTTGTTTGAAGGGGGGGTCTTCCTATGTACTGGCTCCAGCTCCCAAAACTCCCGTCTCTGCTTCCCAGGGCTGGGGTTCCAGGCCATCTGACTTGCTTTATTCTGTATTAACGTCAATGTAAAAAGTGGCCGCCATGCTAAACACAGCTACCCAGCAGGGCAGGATGTGACTGCCGACCCACCACATGACCAGGATAGGAAGGGACCTGTACCAACTCAGAACAAACAGGGTCATGGAAAGTTCCTCAGAGTTGGGCCTCAAAGCAGACAAAGGAAGGGGGGGGGTGCTGTTGGCTGGCAGGAAATGACAGGAAGAATTGAAGTGTCTGTCCTCTGAGCACAGCGCTGGGGGAGATCCCTGAGAAGCAGACAGTCACAGGATCTTCTAAAGGCATGTGGAGATCCTGGCCCAGGCAAAGGTGTGCTTACCTTACCCTAAAGATCATTCGTGGCCTTGCTGAACTACCTGAAAGGAGGCAGTCTTGTTAGGTGGGAGAGGCCTTGTCTGAAGAGGTGTGCTTATGAGGAGAGAGTTGTAGAAACGGGCAAGTAGGGACATTAGTTCCCCTTGTAGAAGACCTGCATTCAGTTCCATTTCCAGGGGATCTGATGCCTTCTGACCTCTGCCAGTGCCAGACAAGTACCTGGTGCACATAGATATAAGCAGGCAAAACGCTCATATACTAAATAAGATAAATATAATGGATTTTTGTTTTGTTTTGTTTTGTTTTGAGAGCTTGGAAAAGCAACCTGACCTGGCAGCAGATTGGTCTTGAGAGTAGCAGGGCTGCGCTCTACTTACTGCTCTTACTGAGCGGCTGAACTGCTTGACCTCCGAGGCCAGGGCTAGCCTCGGGAACAAGGAAGGGTGGCTTCATCGCTGCGCTGTAGACTAAGGCAAATATGAGTCGAGTTCAAGGGCCCGTGTCATCTTGGAAGGCTGTTTGACTGCATCTTAGGGTGCCCCCGGGGAAAGGTTGCCGGCTTGGATAATCACAGGTCTCCTGCCCCATTCATTACCTGAGATGTGTCACTCATTAGCTCTACCACTTCGGAAATAAATATTATTTTTAATTATGTCTATGTGTGCCTACAAGCGCTCTCGAAGGCCAGAGGAGTCAGAGTCCCCCGACCCTGACGTTCTGGCAACCCGACTCTGGGTCTACCGCGAGAGCGGTGGGCGTTCTTAACCACTGAGCCATGTCTTCAGCTCCGTTGGCTGAATGACTGTAGCCGGGTTGTAAAACCTCTCCAGGCCTCAGTTTCTCCCTTTGTGAATGATCACAGTACAGTACTTACCTCATGGATGGCTGGGGTGACTAGATGAACCCCCTTCTAAGATATAATGAATGATGGGCCCATAGAAAGTGGGGGGGCTGCAAGTGCTTAGTGTGCAGAGCCTGCCCTTAGGAAGCTCAGGGCTTGAATACACATGGGGAGCCCCTTGGCTTTCCCTGTTCCTGAAAATAACTGGTCCCGAGGTTGCTTGAGGGGGAGATGATGCCCGGCTGGTAAGTTTGGAGCAGCAACCCTATTCTGACACCATTACTCCCAACTGTCCCCACAGAAGATGCTAATGAAGCAGCAGGAGCGACTGGAGGAGAGAGAGCAGGACATTGAGGACCAGCTGTACAAGCTTGAGTCAGACAAGCGCCTGGTGGAGGTAGGAGACCCTGAGACCACAGGTCGGGTGACGGGGATGCAGGGTCTTGGGTGAATTCCCTTCTAGGGGTCTTGAGTCGCTCTGTGCCAGAGCCATCTGTCAATCACTCACCCCTCAGACTAGGTTAAGAGTGGTTGGCGCACAGCCCAGTGCTACACGTGGGGAGTTGGTGGGTCACACCTTACCCTCAGAAGCCAGGGGCTCCAGAGCCCAGACCCTAGCCTCGCAGCATCAGAAATGGGAGTTGGTGTAGCGATCACTGGGTGCTCCTGGGCCTGCTCATCCTTGTCTGCCTCTGCAGGAGAAAGTGAGCCAACTGAAGGAGGAAGTGAGGCTGCAGTATGAAAAGCTGCACCAGCTGCTGGACGAGGACCTGCGGCAGACGGTGGAGGTCCTGGACAAGGCGCAGGCCAAGTTCTGCAGCGAGAACGCGGCGCAGGCGCTGCACCTCGGGGAGCGCATGCAAGAGGCTAAGAAGCTGCTGGGCTCCCTGCAGCTCCTCTTCGACAAGACAGAGGACGTCAGCTTCATGAAGGTGGGACTGGGGCCCCGCTGCGCACAGCCCTGCTCCCCAGCTGCTTTCAGACCAGGGTGCTCGCCTCCCTTCCTCTTTAGGGCCAGCCTGCATGGGCTAGACTCTCTGTCCAGCTGCTCTTCCTAGTTCTGTGACCTTGGGCAAGTCGTAGATGCTTCCTGAGCCTTGACTACCAGTCCGCCTTCCTGTATCTGCTGGTCCAGATCCTTTTTTAAGCCTTGAAAACTAAAACACGTTTTGGCACCTATGTCATTTAATAGCAAATTTTACTGGGTAGACCTAGCATGGGCAGTTAACAGTCTCTCTGTGTGTTTCACGCGGTAAGAAAATTCAAACAGGTTGCTGTGGAAGTATTGATGGGTCTGGCTGTGGTATCCTGTCTGGATCACATGTGTAACGTGATAATGAGAGCAGCGTCACTCGCTTCTGAAATCCAGAACGTACTGGATTTCAAAGGCCTGTGACAGAGGTGGGGCACTGTTAATCCCAGCATTCAAAAGTCAGAGGGGCAAATGGATCTCAGACTACCTACCAGACCAGCCTGGTCTGCAGTGTGAGTTCTAGGAAATAAATCTAGAACTACTAACAAAGAGACCCAGCAAAGGGCCTGTGGCGCTCTCTCCCGGATATAACAGATACAGAGAAGAAACGTGCCTGGATGGGACTGTGGCTCAGAGGCATACACGAAGCTCAGGGCTTGGTCTTCAGTACCGTATACTGTTCCCCTTTGCCACACTCTCTTGTAATTCTGCTTGGGAAGTGGAAGCTGGAGGATAGCTCAGGGTCATCCTAATGCTTAGTTCTAAGCCAGCCCGGGATGCATGAGCTTCCGTTTTGAGCAGGTGCTTGGCAACCAAAGCCGGTGTACCTCACTCTTCCCACCAACTGACTGTTCTCTCCTTCTCTCACAGAATACCAAGTCTGTGAAAATCCTAATGGACAGGTGAGTTGATGGCCCCCAGTCCTCTAGACCACATCTGAGGGAGGGCAGAGAGGGCCATTCCCACTGCTGGGGAGGAAGGGCGGGCTCACTGGTGATGCCTCCTCACAGCAGACGCCCCGTCCACTGCCCCCAGGACCCAGACCTGCACAGGCAGCAGCCTTTCTCCCCCTAAGATCGGCCACCTGAACTCCAAGCTCTTCCTGAACGAGGTGGCCAAGAAGGAGAAGCAGTTGCGGAAGATGCTAGAAGGTAAGGGTTAAAGCCTCTGGGCGGGGGTAAACGCCAGTGCTGCCTCCAAGAGGGCAGCAGTCTTAGCTTAACACGGGCAGACCTGAGCTTAGATCCTGGCTTGTGCCACTTCTAGCATGGGACCTTGGGCAACCTTCCTGAGCTTCAGGAAGGTTTTTCCAGCTGGAATACAAGAATAGTAAACATCAACCCAGATGTCATATATCTGCACCCACAGTGGTTCAAAGCCCACACGGGAGAGGAAACCCAGGTTGCTGGGGTTGGCTGGGAGCTTCAGCAACATTCATTCCAAACTTTCCACAGGTCCCTTCAGCACGCCGGTGCCCTTCCTACAGAGCGTCCCCCTGTACCCTTGTGGTGTGAACAGCTCTGGGGCAGAGAAGCGTAAGCACTCCACGGCCTTCCCAGAGGCTAGCTTCCTGGAGACTTCATCAGGCCCGGTGGGCAGCCAGTACGGGGCAGCAGGCCCAGCCAGCAGCGAGGGGCAGTCCGGGCAACCCCTGGGGCCCTGTAGCTCCACGCAGCACTTGGTTGCTTTGCCAGGTGGTGCCCAGCCAGTACACTCGAGTCCTGTGTTTCCCCCATCACAGTACCCCAATGGCTCTGCCACTCAGCAGCCCATGCTACCCCAGTATGGCGGCCGCAAGATTCTCGTCTGTTCTGTGGACAACTGTTATTGTTCTTCCGTGGCCAACCATGGTGGCCACCAGCCGTACCCCCGATCCGGCCACTTCCCCTGGACAGTGCCCTCTCAAGAATACTCACACCCACTTCCACCCACACCCTCCGTCCCTCAGTCCCTCTCTGGCCTGGCAGTCAGAGACTGGCTCGACGCTTCCCAGCAGCCTGGCCACCAAGATTTCTACAGGGTGTATGGGCAGCCATCCACCAAACACTATGTGACAAGCTAACGCCAAGCAGGCAATGGACGCTGGGGACCCTTCCCCCCAGCCCCGGTGGCTCGGGAATTATGCATTCAGAGACCGGCCCTCTCCACCCTCCTCTCTCCTCCTTTCTTCTCCATTCCTCCAGGTCATTTCTTTTTGGATTATGTTTTATTTAGGGTCTTGTTTTGATTTTTTTTTTTTTTTAATTATGCATCTCCTGGATGAGGAGGTGATGGTGGGAAGTGGCCCGGGCAGGGGCTGCAGGTGGCCCTGGAGTTGGGACAGTATCCTAACTCAAGGCACTGGGCTCTTTACTGTTCCTTTTTTAAAAAAAAATCCTACCCCTTTCCCTTCAATCCCCCCATGGCTGGAAGAAGCCTTGGGCGCCAACTCTCCCTGCTTACCCCGGGAGGCGGCCCAGTGCCCGCTGGCCTATTTCTTCCCCCCCTCCAATGTTTCTTCTGGGCAGTTTGATCACTGGTGGAGTAAAGAATGGCCTATAGATTGTGGAGGGTTTTATTTGTTTTGTTTTTTAATTTTTTAAAAACCAAGAATGATTTCTTCTACTCAACACCTTCCCAGCCGGATGGAGTTCAAGTCTCAAGCGGCCTTTGGCACCTTCAAGCCTGAGTGGAACCCTTCAAAGCCAGGAGCCCCGTGTCCAGGAAAAGCTGAGAATAAAAAAGAACTTTGCCAATGATAGTGACCACAGCAAAAGCAAATAATAATATTAATAATAATAAAGAGAAATAAAAGAAATAATGAATAAAAAAACAAGAGCCCAGCCCTCGTTGAGGTCAGTGGGGGAGGGGCTGCCCTTACCTGGACCTTGACAGAGCGGCTCCCTAGAGTGGGCGCTTTATCCTAATCATGGACTTCCTGTCTAGAGCGCAGCACACCGAGATCAGTCTTCTAATAAACGAGATGGCGCAGTCTTGCCCCAGCCTTGCCTCTTACCCCACTGGCCCTCTCGGGCCCAGGCCTTTGACATTGGTTTGCACAGGGCTCTCTCTCTCTCTCTAAGGCTGCTGCCTCTGTCCTCCTGGGTCTAGACACAATTCCAGACCTGTAAATGTCACTTCCTTGGGCACCAACTATGTCTGCTCTTCACCTTGGGGTCATTGGAGAAATACTTGCTGAAAGCCTTCAGACCTGGCCCCATGTGACACAGACGGCTGACATCGCCATGAGATCCTGCCGGTGTGCTTCTAGCTAAGATAGGTGATGGAGGGGCACCTTGGAGGCTTGCAAAGTTTACCTGCCTTCTAACCACAAGTACTAAGCACATGCTAGGTGCTACACGGGGCTGCAGTCTCGGAGACAAAACAGGCCCTGTTCCAGGGAGAGGGGCCACTGGATCCCTTCCTGTAAAGACTTGGGACTTCGGCCCTGGAAGGGATAGGAGAGGTAATAGGATTAAGGAGGCAGGGGGGTGGGGGTGGGGGAGTAGATTGGAAAACCCAGGAGTTTGCATTCCTAAATCCAGTGGTGATTACAGACCCTAGGGTTTGAGAAGGGCTGCGTGATGTACAGGGCCTCCTTGAGGGGTGCTGGAACATACCTAGACCATCCTGACCTGAACTAGAAATTCCTTTAAGTCCTCCTGAGCACTGGGATTGCTGGCTGGCTCTCAATTCTGGAAGGTTCTCTGCTTAGATGTCTGGTTAATTGATTGGTTGCTTTTTAAGCCAGGGTCTATGTAGCCCTGGCTGACCTGGAACTCTACACCAGGCTAGCCTGGAACTGCCCGTCTCTGCCTCCAGGAGTGCTGGAATTAGAGCAGGCCACCACCTCTGCCTCTGCTGCCTGTTTTGCACCCACCCCTTAAAGTAAGCTTGCAACTTTTTTCCAGACTGGAAGGAGACAAACCTTGAATGATACGTAGTTCTTTCCTTTTTCTTCCTGTTTTGTGTGGAATCGGAGAAACCTGGTACAATGTGGGCAGAGAGCCATAATGTAAGGCCCTTGTGAGCTGCCTAGGCCTTGGTGACTTCCGGTCACTGAACCTCAGAAAAACCAGGAGTTCCAGGTGGGAAGTAAGTCATGTCCCTAGGCTGGCTAGAAGCCAGAGCTAGGAGTTAGGACAAAAAGCCACCCAGGTTCCTGCACCTGTTTGGGTCCAAGGGGCGGGGACAGATGTCTGAGACTGGTGGATACTGGTGGGCAGATAAGACACTTTTACTATATCGGCTCCCCTCTCACCGTCTAGTTTGTCAGGAGCCCTGGTGCGTCTTCCATGCCAAGAGCTGAAAGCCAAGACTCAAAGCCGCCTAATTTCTCTCCCACTTGGCCCAGTTTGTTTTGGCTAGTGGGAGGGGCCATTTCTCGAGGTGCATTAACCAGATGGAGACATGGAGAGACACCATAGGAAATAGGTTAGAGTGGAACCCAACCCCCTTTGAAGCCCACCCCAACAATCAGCTACACAGCTGTAGGCCCAGAGCCTGTTTGGGCAGCCAGAGAAACTGGAAAACTGCATCCAGCTGTCCCTAGCTACCCAGCTGTCCTGGCTTCATAGAAGCAGCTGTCACCCACCTCCCAGCAGAGTGAGGGGCAGAGGCCCAGAAAGGGCTTAAGTGCCGCCCGCTCCCCCCCACAACCCCGGCCCCTGGCCCGCTTAGGAAAGCAGGGAAGAACTTTTCCTATGGTTACCTGGAAGAGCAGGCAGAGGCCTTGTATCCCCGAAGGTGCACTGTCCTTTAGGCAGGCCCCTGAACCCTCACCCTCACCCCTTCTCGGAGGCCACTGTGCCTCCTCTTTCCAGGAAGTGCTGGGAGGCGACAGCCTTTTCCCCACCACCCCACAGATGGGGACAGCAGCTCCTGTGGCCCAGATGTGCAGAGCCCGCGAGGAGGCCACCCGGCAGGGTGGCGGGGGTGGGGTGGGGAGGGGTGTCGGTTTCCTCCACTACCCGGGCCTGTCGGGCTCTTTTATGTCACAGCCCTCCCCCGACTCAGCCAGAGCCAGCAGCTGGGCAGGCTCCCGCCCCCTCCCGCAGCCTCTCCCAGCTGTCTTTGGGGTGGGGCTGGGCAGCTGGAGAACAGCTGCAGGGCGGGGGAGGCGGGGATGGGGGGGCGCCGCCCAGCAACTGCCGGAAGCCTCTCTACGGCTAGGAGGGAGAAGGACTGAGGGCAAGAAGGGCTGGAGACAGTCGGCTCCTCTGCTCCTTGCCCTAGGGTATTGGATCCCCTGACCCCAAATTTTTCGCAACAGAATGCAAACCCTCTCTCCCACTTCGAATGGTACCTAGGGTCCCAGCACACCCTGCGGAGAGCCATTTGAGCGATGTCAGCATCTTCCCTACATGGAGACCCCTGTCATTCTAGCTTCACTTCTGAATTCCTCCCAAGCCCTGTTCACACCCTCCCACTCAGAGCCCAGTCATCAAACCGGATCTCAGTCACCTTCATCTTCTCCCCAACTGGGAAGCTATTGGTTAGCAACTTCAGGAGTGCACCTAGTCTCTGGGAGATTCCCTACCAGACCTCTGCATCCAGTAAATTCTGGGGGAGGAGGGTCCGCAGGGAGGGGACAGTTGAGACTCTCTCCTTTATCAATAAAGGTTACCCCGAATGTAGAATCCACAGAGGTGGAGTCTCCAGGGACTCTTGGTTAGAGTGCTGGGAGGGTTTCCCGACTTCACAGCTGGCCTGGTGGAGCAGGGTCTGCACAACCAAACGGGACAGAACTTAAGGAAGGCTGGGTGGGTGGTGGTTCAGGCCTTCAGTCTTAGCAGGGGAGGCAGAGGCAAACAGATCTGTTCCAGGACAGCCAGGGCTGAGGAAAAAAACCCTGTCTCAGGGGCTGGAGAGATGACTCGAGGTTAAGAGCACTGACTGCTCTTTCAGATGCCCTGAGTTCAAATCCCAGCAATCACATGGTGGCTCACAACCATCTGTAATGGGATCCGATGCCCTCTTCTGGTGTGGATGAAGACAGTGTACTTACATATAAATAAATAAATCTTTAAAAAAATAAAATAAAATAAAACCTTGTCTGAGACAGCAGACAGACAGGTAGAGAGGAAGGCCGCCAGGCTAAGGAGGAGAGACTCTAAATTCTGACACCGGTTTAGAATCTTGCTTTCTTCTTTCAACTTTTATGGCATTTTATTCTATTATTGGTTTTTTTGAGACAGGATTTCTCTGTGTAAATCTGGCTGCCCAGGAACTCTCCCTGTAGATCAGGCTAGCTTCAAATTCAGGGATCCTCCTGCCTGAGTGTCCCACCATGCCTGGCTTTCATTTTGTTTTGTTTGAGACAAAGTCTCTGAGACTCCGGCCTGCAATTCACTGTGGAGAGCACTGGTCTCGAACTTGGGAAGATCTTCCAACCTCTGCTAACAGGTTCTGGTGCTAGGATCCCTGGTGCATCACGTCACCATGCCCAACTCTTTCTCTTTTGAGAGACAGGGTCTCTCAATGTGCAATCTAGGGTGTGCTTAAGCTCACAGTTCCTCTTGTCACCGCTTGCCAAATACTGGCAGGACAGGCATCCACGACCTCACAGGGCCAGAGCCAGTTCCCTAAAGTTAAGAGGGCAACCTGTCCCTGGCCATCTACCCTGAGCAGAAATGCCAAGGTGAAGGTCTTGAATCCAGGTTCTTTATATTCTAGAACTTTCTTTGAGGTGAGGGGAAATGGGGCTTGAATGGTGTAAGAGGAAACCAAAAAGCCAGAAAGGCCTGGCCCCAAGAGCAGTCATCTGTTTCTTATGTTTTTCTCTCTCCCTTCTACCTGCTCCCCAAAGCCTCTCTTCTCCTTCAGGGCAGGACGAATTCCACCACACAGAGATCTAAACACTGTACGATCACAGCAAGATGGATTCCAGTAGTCTTGAGGAACTCACCTTGGAACTCACTGATCTTCCATGTGGAAGACATCTCTCTCTTCCACAGTGAAAAAACAAACCTGGGGACTGGACCCGTGGGCATCACACTCCTGGGTCCAGGAAGACCCAGGGCTGCTTTCGGCCAGGCAGTGGACTTACCTCAGAGTTCTGCACTGAGGGCCTTTGCCTGTTCCCTCCACAGGAGACCAGTTTTCTTTAATTGCTGTGTGCTTAATTTCTCTCAACTGCAGCAAACTAGGCTATTTATGACTTCTCCTTGCATTAGATCTTCAGTAATTGGGTCTTTCTTGAAAAGGAACCCATCTGCTCTGTGCCCTGGGTTACTTTTCAGTATTTACATTGAGGTGACACGGGGGTGATATGTGGGATGATGTGCCATTTATAGAATGGAGGTGAGGGGTGACAGAGGCACCATCTCAAACCGCGTGTCAGAACTAGAAGAGGGGGCCGGTTTCCAAGAGCCTAGTGTTAAGAGTGATGTGGATTACTGGTCTACCTAGAGGGAAACTGGCAGGGAGTCATTTGACATATGGATGTCCTGTTTGTCAGTTGGATGTTGGTATCAAACACTGTCCATATGCGTCCCTGCTGCAGGGTACCAAACAGGAGAAGGCATGGATGCAAATGGACAGCTTGTAGTCTAGTGGGGATCTACCAGTGAGCCATCCCTGCCCGCTGTAGCTCCCTAGATTTTACCCATTAAACCATATATTGAGGGTCAGTCTTCCAACAGTCCACACGGTCCCAGGTCCCAGTGGCTTTGGACTTCAGACCCTTCCTTCTCTGTAGTGTCAAAGGTTCATTTCCTCCATGGAACACCGCCAACCCCATTTCTGCAGGAGGAGGATGGAGGAGTGGTGAGATGTGTTTGTGAAGTGCCAGATCTGGTCTGGCCTAGCCAGCTTGCACGCACTGGAAGCCATCCTAAGTTCCTGTTCCTCTAGGCTAACCTTACTCCCGTGCACGTGATCGTCTTCCTTCATGCTTGAACTGTGATTCACAGGGCTGGAGAGAAGGCTCCGTGATTCAGAGTGTACACTGTCTGTAACTTGAGCTCCAGGCCAGAGGCTCTGCTGTACTTATACACAATTTAGAGAAGGAAAAGAAAAAGAAAAAGCCAGGTGGTGCTAGTGCACACCTTTAGTCCCAGCACTCAGGAGGCAGGTGGATCTCTGTGAGTTTGAGGCCAGCCTGGTCTATAGAGTGAGTTCCAGGATAGCCAGGGCTACACAGAAACCCTATCTCGGAAAAAAAAAAAATCTAATTGTGGTTTACATGTCAGGGTACAAACTTTAGGGCTTACATTTCCTACTAGGATATGACTCCCTACGGAAACACACATTATAATTGGTCATCTTTGATGTTTCAGAGTCTAGCACTGTGCCTTTCATTCATTCATTTAGATGGGCATGCAGCCAGTAAATGTCCACTGAGATCCTTTTGGTCTTGGGCACCACTCCAGTGTTAGAATGCCACTGAACGTGACCTCCGCTCATCTTAGAGTTGATAATCTAATGAGGAAGAGGCAGATGACAACAGCCAATAAATAATCATGGGTTGGGGCAAATATCACAAAGGAAAAGCAAAGTAAGTTAGGGATATAGGCTATGAGGAAGAGTGGGGGTCCATACGTTCTTATATAGGGAGATGGGTAGGTAGGATTTACTGAGCAGAACACTTCAAGAATACTGGGTGGTATTTTTAATGCCAGCACTTGGGAGGCAGAGGTGGGCAGACCTCTGAGTTTGAGGCCAGCCTGGTCTAGAGAGCAAGTTCTAGGATAGGACAGCCAGGGCTAAGTGAGAGAGAGAGAGAGAGAGAGAGAGAGAGAGAGAGAGAGAGAGAGAGAGAGGAAGGAAGGAAGAAGGCTGGAGAGATGGCTCAGTGGTTAAGAGCACTGACTGCTCTTCCAGAGGTCCTGAGTTCAATCCCCAGCAACCACATGGTGGCTCACAACCATCTGTAATGGGATCTGATGCCCTCTTCTGGTGTGTCTGAATTTACAGTGTACTCATATACATAAAATAAATAAATATATATTTTAAAAAAAAGAAAGAAAGAAAAGAAAACTTAAAGAATGTATTATGGGAGGAGCAAATCCAGAGATATTTGAAGGCATAGCAAGCAGGGCGGGCAGGAGAAATGAGCTAGCTGCTTCCCAGCAGAAGAAGTTCCTTTCAGGAAGAGTCAGGGGGTGAGTGTGGTTGAAAGACTGAGGGAGGAACAGGGTAGTGAGTGATGAGGTCACCCAGGCCGTGAGGGAACTTGAGGCCACTGTACGAGCTCTGCTTCTGCTCATGAGCTACTTGCTCAATGAGTAAGGGCGGGAGAACCAAGTGCCTGTGTAAGCAGGGGTAGCCCGGGCTCCTAAGCAGGAAGGGCTTAATCTTGTCCTGAAGGAGAGAGAAGAGAGAGAGGCACAAAAGAGAAAGAGGTTCGCTCTTGGAGCAGGTGTGGGAGCTCTAGTGGAGGACAAGGAGGAGAGGGTCTGTGTGAAGTCCACAGTCAAAAGTCCATAAGAGGAGAAGTGATCCAGTGTAGCATGTGTCTGTAAATCCAACACTTTCCATATTGACACAGGAGAATTGGGCAGTTGAAGCCAGCCTGGGCTATATAGGGAGACCCTGTTTCAAGAAAGGAGGAGGAGGAAGAAGAGGAAGAGGAGGAAAGAAAGAAGGAGAAAGAGAAAGAAAGAAAACCCTTTGTTTTGAGCTTGAGGGTCCTAGCAAGATCTGGAAAGCAGGCTTCGGAGCAGAGGGCTGCCCTTTTGCACAATAGCCCTGACCTCCATAGGGAAGAGGGGCCAGGAGCAGGAGAGAATGTACCAGTGGGGAGACAGAAGGAAGTACAAGGCACTGTAGATATGGGGACCAGGGTCAAGGGTGAGAGCCTGGTTCAGGCTTTTTCTTCCTTGTTTGTCAACCCTGTGCCCAGAGTCAGCAGAAAATCCGCAGCTCCAGGGAGGAGGCAGCACAGAACCCGAAGCTGCTGAGGGAGCAGGGCAGCAAGATGCCATTGTGTGCCTGCAATCAAGAGGCTTCAGAGGAAATCAAAAGCGCCAACTGGGGAAACGACGTGTGCACACTGTCTTACACTCGCTCGCTCTCAAACACTCTCGCATTTGCGTGCGTACGAACGCATACACGCACACGCCACACACACACACACACACACACACACACTTCTGCCTCTAAATGGGTCAAGTGAAGGCTGTGGCTGTGGGTTGGGCAGGGAAGGCTAGGAAGTGGGGCGGGGGCGGGCAGAGCAGCCTGGGCCCCGGTGCCCACTCACTCTCCTGGCACAGGAGACGGCAGCAGCTGCAGGGTGGGGTGGGATGTGAGGATAAATATACACCTCCCCATGCATATGGATAATGCGTACAGCTGCCCTGCATGCTTAGTGTTCATTAGGGCCAACTGTTTCAGGAGCAGCTCAGGCGGGCGGGAGGGTGCGTGCCCATTCACAGACTCGGGGCAGGGGGGCCGCCTGCAGCTGTGCAGGCCCCTCCTCCTGCCTGGATCAGCATCCCAGCCATCGAACGAATCCTGCTTCCTCCCACTCTCTCTCTGCCCTACTCTCCCTGCCCTGCTAGTTCTTACAGGCCTTGGGGCCATGGTGTCAGGATGAAATTTAGCCTGCCATCGCGGGGGGTGGTGGTGGTGGGGGGCTCAGTGAATTGAGGGGAAGAGTTGGGATGGATTAAGTAAGTCTTTTGGCTTCAGGATGGGCTACTGGTGACAACCAAAGATGATCCTCTCTTTTCCAAAAGCCATCTGTGGCAAACTGCTTTAGCCCTGTCATCTGGGAGCTGAAGGGAAGTCCCATCGTACTGGAAAGCCCCAGAAAAGCCGCACTCTGTGCATGGGGGCTGGTGTGCTTCCCCGATGTGGACCTTTTGGTACAAGTAAGACTGGGGGAGGGAGGCGGGTGGGTTCCGGCCCCAAGAGTGTACGGAGGTGGGATGGGAAAGAAAGCAGGCTGGGAGGAGCTAATGACACAGATAAGCCATTCCTAAGGATGAATGTGAAGTCTGCCCTACACACGGATACCTGACTGAAAGGCCAGTGGATGCTTGGCGTTCTAGCCAGTGTGAAATCTGTCCAGAGGAGGAAAACGGAGACAGACGGCAGTCCTCGGGCTTCTGTTTTCAACACTGCTCAGCAGGCAGAAGCTGTGGGTGTTTGGAGGGGGTGTGTCAGTCCTGCAAGCTGCCCCTTTTTCCTCCCCTCCCATCAGGAAGTCAAAATGGACTGCTGCTCCAATGACCTAGATCAAACTTGCCAATCTCTGGTCCAGAGTAGAGGCCACAGGCTTAGCCCAGAACTCCGCTCCCAGCTGACCCCAGCTGCTGTCTTTTGTTTTAAGGGTGGGGCTGGTTCCTGTTTGCTGCCTAAGCTGATGACCTCAGGAACAGCAGCTAGGGGAAGGTCCAAAGGCAGAATGAGGTCACCTCTGGCCCACCTTGCTGTGCCTGGGAGGCCTGTCCTCCAGGTGCTCCTACCCACTGCTGGTCCCGACAGAGAACAAGAGCTTCCAAGCCAGGAGTCAGCAGGAACCCAAGCTACCTGTGTCTCCTGTGCACTCCACTCTCCTCTGTCAGGAACACTAGGACAGTGGGGGTTGTTCAGCAGGGTTCGCTCAGCCAATCAGTAGAAGAGGCAACAGTTTGTTTGGGTCCCAGCCCTCCCCTGCCTCTTCAGGTACCCCAGCCAAGACTTCTGCCCACTCTTGCACCCCATTTGCTCTCTAAAATTCTGTCATTAATATTTAATTTCCTTAGCAAGGGCTTTTTGTCCCTGGAACACTGCACTTCACGCTAAGCACAGAAATTGCTCTGTTGTTCTTTGTGAGGGAGATTCCTGTGTTCTCTCTTTCAAAGCACTATTTTAAGAGATTGCTGGTGTTTTGTTTTACACGGATTGATGTCTGGCCTGTATCTCTGTCTGTGCACTGTGTGCACCTGGGTGCTCTGTAAGAACAGCCCGTGCTCTTAAACACCACGCCAGCTCTCCAGCCTTCACTCTGTGCTTCTAGGAGCACAGTTTTGGAAGTCAAGAAGGAGCTGGGTTAGTCCCAGCAGAGAGGCAGGACTCTATGGAGGAGATCTCTATAAGTTTGAGACCACTCTGGTCTGTGTAGTTGGGTTTGGGCCAGCCAGGACAACACAGTGTGAGCCTGTCTTTTTTTTTTTTTTTTTTTAACTATTATTGTTATTATTTTATTTTATTTTTCTTTGTGTAACTGTGTAAGTGTCCTGGAACTCTCTTTGTAGCCCAGGCTAACCTAGAACTTAGAGTTCTGCCTGTGTCTGTCTCTGGAGTGCTGGGGTTAAAGGTGTGCTCACCACCATGTCCAGTGAGCTTGCCTTGTCTCCTTCTTGTGAGATCTTGGACAAGTGATTCAGGATATCCAGTTAATAGTGTCCTTGCAAAGGTTAAGTAAGATTAATAAATAAGATGTTTCTGGGGCAAGAGGATACTGACTTAACTGTTTTTTCTCAGCTGACTCTGATGCGGGGAGGTCTGGTTACTGGTTGCAGACTTTAACTCCACATGTCCATGCCAGTGGCTGGCACACACACACACACACACACACACACACACACCACACACACACACACACACACACATATACACACATACACACACACACACACACACACACACACACACATTCACATACACACACATACACACACACACTCACACATACACACAGTCACACATACACACTCACACACACATACATACACTGCACACACTATACACAC